>NC_057813.1:65480161-65496156 GCF_018294505.1 Triticum aestivum
AGTCGACTAAAGTGTGGCTTAATTGGAGCAGAGCAGTAGCACGAGCGAGGGGAGAGCAGCGGCAGCAGCTGGGCGAGTGAGCGATCGAGCGAGAGCCGGAGCAGCAGCAGCAGCGCGAGCGAGCAAGCGAGCGAGAGCCAGAGCAGCAGCAGATCTGGCTGGTATGGTCGCCGCCGCCGAAGGGGCCTCGCACTGGGGGAGATCCACTGTGGAGATGTCGCCCACGGTGCCGGCTTCAAGGTAGCCGCTCCATGGGGGTGCGGGATGGAGCACTGTCGGTGCCGAGAGGTCGAGTTAAGGAGAAGGTGCGATGCGGTGAGTGTACAACCTCTTTGGTGGCGTCGAGTAGGCCTCGGCTTCGTCCGAGGAGTCGGTGAGGATGCTGCGATTCCGGTGGAGCAGGTTAAGGCGATGCTGTGGGGATGGAGCAGCCGTGATAGACAAGGCGATCATCGGAGCAGCTCCTTGGAGGTGGAGGACGGGGCGGCTGAACCGGCGGGACGACGAGATGGACGATGGATCCTCATTCGGGGAGGTGGACGAGGGACATCGAGCTATTTCGGTGGATGACATCGTCGGGGAAGAGGCTCCGGCTGGGCAGAGGTGACGTGGCAGACGGAGGAGGGTGGGGTTTCGCGGCTGGAGCGGAGAGGTTATGGCGGCCTGGGATTTCGAATGGCGAAAAGGGGGAGATGGGAGGGGGTGAAGCATGACTTAGGGACGCCCTTGTCCAAAATGTAGGGTGTGTTACAAAAGTACCCCCCACCGATTTGAACTAGCGGCCCTTTCGGCTCAGGGTTAGAAGGGGGATTTCGCGTGTCGGGATTTGGCAGCTGGAGGGAGTTTTCGCGTGCGTTGTAATTTCGGGATAGCAAGGCGCGGGTTGTGAAGGCGCCAGTTTTGAGAGCAAAATATCTGAATTTTTGGAATATAACAAGACGCGGGTTGAATTTTAGGGACAAGCCTAACGTAACGTGTAGTAATATTGTACTTGTACGCACCAAATCAATTCGCACTTCCCTCAACCAAAAAGAAAACGAAAAAAATAAAACTATTCACACCACACAAAGAGAGAGTCTTGCCCTGTTTTACTATACAAATGCTATTCAAAGCTACTCCCTCCTTCCATCTATATAGGGCCTAATGCGTTTTTCGATGCTAACTTTGACCAAATATTAGAGCGATGATATATGACATGCAACTTACACAAAGCACATAGTTAAATTCGTCTGTGAAAGGTTCTTTCAATGATATAATTTTCACATTGTGCATGTCATGTACTATTAATCTTGTCAATAGTCAAAGACGGTCTTAACAATCTCATTACGCCCTATATAGATGGAAGGAGGGAGTATGAATCCATGTTATGTCCGATTAATTTTTTTCGCTTGCTGTATAATGCATGTAACCTACTCATACCAACATTTTAGTGCATTCCAAATGTCTATACTACCGCTGCAATTCGAACTAAATTTGAATTCGTTTCTCTATTTCAATAAGAATCTACAATCATGATTGTTGCCAACTTCAACCATCATAGTTTCCTTGCTATCCGCCAGATATAAATCGGACGGCCTATAATGCAGGATGGCAGGCACACCATCATCAACAACTCCGTTTTTTATAAGAGTAGAGATAAAATATATTAAATGTAGTATAACATGTTCATAACCACACCATGTGTATCACCATTATATATATTCACACATGCGTCGGTTTAAAACACTATGATAAATTCTTCAAACATCCGAATTCGCTTTTTTTAATGAAGTATATATGATCTCTATTCGTCTTTTACACCCACACAACCCTCTTATCTTTGTAGCTAGCGCTAACTTTCTCTTGCATGCACACCCCCGCATCCCTCTCACCCTCCCTCATCATTCTCTAGCTCCATCACGCAAATTCGTCGTTTCACTTTAGGTCGTTCACCCACGGTGTGTGTAGGCCCCCCAGCTCCTTCTTTACGGCACACATTGATCGATATGCCTCTCTAGCCAGGTGTGCCTAGCACAAACACAAGCTTCCCCTCTTCTCTTGTCACCATCCATGCCTCACTCCCACCACTCTTTTCATCATTCTCGTACTCGCACACTCCTTCCCCCTTGATATAGTATGCCTCTCGTACCACCTCCTACATGCATACCTCTCTCTCTATCCTTCTCCCCGTGCCTCATTTGCTTCTAACACACACATGCATGTATACCGATCGATCTCCCAACGTATACCTAGATCGACTTTAACTACCCCCCATCGATCGACGTACCTCACAAGTTATGTCTCTCCTTTCTCTAACAAAGGGCGATTGATCTTCCTATGTAGTTACGTCTGCTTACCACAGCCACATCGTCCCCTCTCATCATTCGTGCATGCCTCCTGACCCATCTCTCACATGCACGTGCACTAACACAAGCAGCCATCTCCTGTCTTATTGATATTGCGGGCGTGCCCTCCATTTGTCTACCAAGCCTATCCCACCATTTGTTAGAAGCAACTCCACTACCACCCCCTCCAACACTCTAGCTCTGTTTCTCTCCCAATCTTATTCCTCTCATGCACATATGCATGGATGCCGATCGATCTCCCTTAATACATGATGTAGATCGATCTCCTTAATACATGAGGTAGGCCTCTCTCCTCCTCCACACATATACCAGCCATTGTACCTCTATAGTTAATTGGGCCTCCCTCTTCCCCCACCACACACCGATAGTCGAGTGTTGCAGGTAGGTATCCATGCCATAGAAACAAACTGCACATGTCCCCTATCATGTTCCAGTAGGCCAGCCACTCTATATCTTTGACCTGGGCACATACAAATTCGATGGCACTCTTTATCGATCGCGCGCACACACACACACACATCATCCCTCTCTTCGATTCTATGGACACCTCAAGCCGATGATACCTCCACTCTCTTCTCGTGGATCGCCCCCTCTATATATATGTTATATCCGGGACTCTATTTCACACACATTGCATATGTTACATTTTTTGATTGACCCCCCCCCAAAAAAAACTCTCAAGAACCCACACACTATATCACTCTAGGTTTGTATCTCTCTCACACAACCCCACATAGGTGGTGTACGTATACAAGAAGAGAATAGGTGCACCGTGCATGTACTCACGCTTCGTGCCCAGCCACACCCGCACGGGTACACGGTGGAGCTCATTTCTTTACGAAATGGCAGCCCACGTGCTAATTTGAACGCCTGTAGCGGTTGTATACCTAGGGAGGTCGTGTACCACGCGTGCACGAAACAAAGTTCGACTTGATGCGTTGCCGTGTTATTTTTAAATAAAGTTATAGCGCTCAATGGCACGTACATAGAATATAAAATGATTTTTATGGAGAAAAAGGTAGTCCGTTCACTATATACAATGGAGCCAACCTGCCTGGTTTGTCGCTCTTCAGAGTATCTCACACAAGGCTGCGGTGGGCTCTCTCTCTCTCTCTCACCGTTGGTCACTGATCCGACCACATCCCGTCCACCGGGGGAAAGGGAGTGCGGTGGCCTCTCTCATTCTCTCACCGTTGGTCACTGATCCGGCCGCATCCCATCCGCCGGGGGAAAGGGAGTGCGGTGGCCTCTCTCTCTCTTTCACCATTGGTCACTGATCCGGCCGCATCCCGTCCGCCGGGGGAAAGGGAGGAAGTGCATCATTTCTTTGTTCGACGGCGCCGAGGCAGCACGTCCCGATCTACGGTACACGCCGTTCTCTCTGACCAAGCTCCGGCGCGGCAGGGCCTACGCCACCTGCTCGCAGATTCTGCCCGCCGCTGCTCACCTAGTTACATCCTGACGACCTCCAGGTATCCCCTCCGGCCTTGCTCCACTGCCCGTCTTCCCACATCGCTGCATGTGGATCTTCCATAGTTCTTTGCCCAAAACGTAGCTCGTCCAGCGTACTTTCCATATTGCATTCTCGTCCTCACACCGTTTTAGACAAACACAACCGTGTTGTTATCTTGCCTTAGGACAAGGAATATGCTTCTTTTTTGTTGTCGCATGTGTCATCAACTGTCATTGGCTAGTAATTGTTTCCTTTCTACCTCTTTTTTGCAAACAGGGCTATCCATTTCACCTCGTTGCTATTGCGACCTTTTGGTGAACTGCACAAATCACTTTTTTCTTAAGAGTGTTTTGTGCAGTTGTACTAAAATGTCACACGGGCAACGTCTCTACATTTCAGTGCGACTGCACAAAGGGAGATTGGTTTTGCTCTATCCTCCTCATCCAACTCTGAGCCTAATCTTCTCCAACTAGTTACTCTTAAGAGAGACTGCAAAGGTGACTAGCTTCTATTTGTGTGTTTATTGTTTCATCGGCAGTCCTCTATTATCGTAATGACACTTAATATCTTTGGAACAGGGACGCTCAGCTCTATTTTAGTAGAACTGCACAAAATGATCGGAATGTTACATGCTCCAGACAACAACTTTTTTCCCAACATGCCTTGTTGATTTAGACAGAGCTGGGGGGACATTGCTGCCAATGAAAGCATGGATCAATTTTAATTTAACACCTTCTCACAACTCTGTCTTTAGCTCTGATCTGCTAATAATTGACATGCATTAGCAAGGAAGTTAGTTTTTTATTGTTTCTGAAAGAGCATCGATGGCAAGACACGCGAAACAAAAGCTGAAAGCTCACACCATTGTACAATTTCATGTCGCTGGAAAATTATTTGTATAGTACGTCAATTATGTAAACAAATGATGGAAGCTTGATAGCATTGCCAGAAGCCTCTTCATCATCCGGGTCCATGTGCCATGCACAAAATTATACTCCTTCGTTCCTAAATATTTATCTTTTTACAAATTTCAAACGGGCATATTTTAGAGTGTAGATTCACTCATTTTGCTTCGTATGTGTACTCCCTCCGTCCCTAAATATTCTATTCGTCTTTCTAGAGATTTCAACAAGTGACTACATACGGAGCAAAATGAGTGAATCTACACTCTAAAATATGTCTATATACATCCGTATGTGCCAGTCCATTTGAAATCTCTAAAAAGACAAATATTTTAGTAGTCACTCGTTGAAATATCTATAAAGACAAATACTCCGGAGTATATTTAAGAACCGAGGGGGTAGTGCACAACCACATGGGAGACTCAGCCCGGTCGTTGTGCTGTATTAATAGTGAGTAATGAGCAGTCAAATCATAAGCCCCACCTTTCCCACTCTAAGTTGCTCTGAAGAACAACCATCAATACGCTCTTCTTTGAATCCGCTCATACTACTCCATCCGTCACTGTTTATACAACACGCTTCAGAAAAAAGGAAAAAAATCTGTGGGACCAAGGCGACTAGCGATCGGCCTGAAAAATAGCATTGGTAGTTATAGCACGGCGTCTATTACTAGAGGGAATAATGCGTACACACATGCATACAGTGCTTCCACCCCGGGTACACACATGCATGCACTTACTCCACTCAGTAGTAGTACAGAGTACATGGACAGAAAATTGTGGACTTGATTGCGGTTACCACGCCCTAATTAATTGAGCATTATACCAAACGCATTTAAAGTCTCTCTGGTGGTGGAAATGCATTGAGAGAAATGCATAATAATGAAGCGCGCCCGGTAAACTCTGACGGAGGGAGGAGTAGTATGAAGGTGCAAAACCAAGTACGCGTATGGCCAGTCGGTCAACGCACCTCCTCTTGGCATATCACTAACATGTGGGACAGGAGTGTGAGAAAACCGATCTCAATTGATGGCAAAGAGCCAACCCGCTGTTCCTTGAGAGAGACGAGGAGCAAGAACACACAGACGGGCTCGCACGGAGGCCAAGATATATTCGAGCATGGTTGGTTGATCGATATCATTCATTACATGTTGGGCTGCCGTTTTCCGCCCTTCTCCGGAATAAACATGTACTTTATCAGAGATAAAAATAATAAGAGTACAGACGCTCCACCATGCGATTCTAGTAGTAGTACTACTCGTACTACTGCGCTTGGCTCTTCGCCTCTTCGTGAAGTCAAATAATGATGGTACTCCGCATGTTGGGTACTACAGTGTATGCCTCTGACAATCTGACACCGAATGGACTGATGCATGTCCACCAAGGGTAGGTTGCATTAGTCAAAAGGCGTAAGCGAGCTTCACCTTGTCCTACAAGCTTCTCCTCGTTCTGCGAGTTGACGGGACACACCAAAAAGTAGTGCTAGTCCATACTCCCTCCTTTCCAGTTAATATGGCTTAATCTTTTTCCGGGTAAATGAGAGAGCTTTATTCATATATAAGCATTCTTAGGACGATCAGCCAAGACACTCGTCGTTGGACTTCATAATACGCTCATTGCACTCAATATATTTATTTTCCGGTGTTTATACGGTCACTAGCTCACCCTGACTGGGTATGTGTGTGCATGCACGTGTAGGTTGAGCACTTGAGCGTGACCTTGTGTGTTCCGTCGTGTGCTCGGGCATGCATGCATTAGGGCGTCGCGCGCGTTTTTGCGTCCATGTGTACGTGTGACTATTGCATACACGTAGGGGGAGTACGTGTAGGGGCCACTAACGAGCAGTCAAATCACACAGTAAGTTAGTCGGAAGAAGCAACCATCATTTCACTCTTGAATGACACGTAAGCAATATAAAATGGTTGATATGGAGAGAAAAAGAAAACCACTATATATACACTAGCAGGAGCCTAAGCCACAAGCCTGCTCGCTTAGGTTGCTCTCTTCATAAGCATAGAACGATGGGCCTGATCCCGCCAGCTGGGAGAATGGAACAATGTTCTGCGTAGACGCAGTCGACATCGGCGAGGGAGAAAACCCGCAGTCAGTGCATCCCAATCGGGGGTCACAGTGGTATGGGCCGATGCCGCGTCCCAACCGCCCTTCTAGCTACAGCCCGACGTCCCAGGTATAGTCCATCTTCCTTTTGGAGCCGGCTTGCTCCACTGCCGTAGCTCCATCTCCATGTCAATCTTTCTCTATTCTACCGGCTTCTACTTGTGATGAGTTTATGTCTCATGAACTAGTGCCAGTACTATTATTCTAATCACACTTCTTAAATATCTTTGCCATCAGGGATGCTCAGGTCGATTTTAGTGGAACTGCACAAAAGCATCGTATGATCCGAGGGTGCCAGCCGTCTTTCCTTCGACGGGTTCTACCTGGCCAGGAAATTAAATCATGTTCAGGGTTTAGGGTTTAAGTTGTAGTGACCCCATCAGTAGTTTTTCTTTCGTACACGCTCTCACAACTTTTTTCTTTAGTTGTGAAGTAAATATTGGCTATTATCTGTGAATCATTGAGATGCATCAGCATGCGTGTTAGTTTTCCTTTGTATTTGATGGAATGTTGTAACGGGGCAACCTTGGAATAGGAATGAAAATGGAGTGGAAAGTTTCCGTTTTTCCGAAGAAAAAATGGAAACGGAGAGAAACCAACGTTTCGTTTCGTTGGATCGCGCCATCGAGCAAAACCAACGTTTAAATCACGTATGTCGTGTTCGTGTCTCACCCTCCTCCACGGCTCGACCCCACACGGTTGCTCGGCATGCCACTCACCGAAAACGAGTAGTATACGATAACTTTCTCGACTGCTTGTCGATGGACCGCGCCATGGAGTACTAGCACTACTGGAAGAGATTGACGAGTTGGGGGAGGACAGCTAGCTGTAGCACGGACTCCCAAGAACTTTTTACATGCATGTTGTAGCCGGCTATTGCGACCTTTGAAAGCGGAGCAGCCGCATGCACCCGGAAGCGGCACGGGCGACGCTCTCTCGGCCGGCACGCCTCTTCAATGCCGGCGCCAGTGAGAGGTCGCATCCGCTCTAGCCGGGCATGAATGCGGCACTGAACGTTTCGGGCGGGAAGCACGCGCGGGTGATGAGGAGGGTTCGGGTTGGTCAGGACCGGCCGTGGCAGCGGTCCGGACGTGCGCAAACAAGAGATGTTGTATGTTAATATTGCTGCGTATATAATTAACAATGTAAATAATGTGCCAGTTGGACAAATATGATTGGAGATGGAGATGGAAATGGAATTTTATGTAAACACGGATATGTATGTCTATGTCTATGTGTGTGTGCGCGACGACTCTCGCGACCTGGAAGCGGGGGCGTGTTTTTGATCGAGTTTTCTTTCTTGGTACGTTAGAAAATCAGTTTGTCTAATTCACACCTAGATGTTATTTGAGGATATCACATCTAAGCTCCCACCAGTATATAATGTAGCAACAAGAAACAAAAAAACTAGGACAAAAAAATAGACCACAAACAGAGTGGACATCAACTTAGATGTGACATAACTACTTCACATCTAGATGTGTCCTAGACAGACCCTTAAAAAATTGTCCGCCAGTTTTCGTTTCTTTTTTCGGGGAACGCGCGTATTCTATTTAAAACCACTGCTATGGAGAGATTTTTTTTACTCCATTATAGCCTCTTGTTTGATAGAGTTTCTCGCGTCTCGCTCTCTCAACTTCTCCATATCAAAACAAGATGACAGTGTCCACCCTATCTCTCTCCTCACCGGTGGTCACAGATCCGGCTGAATCCCGTGTCTCCATACCCGGGCATGTCTTCCTCAATTTTAGTGGAACTGCACAAAATTGTATGGCCATTATTGTTCCGCATCACTGTCCTCTACCACGTGGTTCTTCCTTCCTCGAGTTTGATTACTGAGCAGAAACAGACCACAGTGAGGATTTGTCGAACTTCATAGGTGCCTCACCCAAACTTGATGCCAAATGGACGATGCATCACCATGATGACCTATCGATGCTCATGGTTGTGCCTCATGGTTGCGTTGGCTGGTGAAGCTGATCGATTTTCAATGAAAACAAGTTCTCTTCCATGAATGCTCTTTGCTTTTTACGCACAAAGATGATATCCTTCGTCAGTTCACCTTGGTTGCATTGAGACGCAGTCGTCTTTCACATTGGTGCAATTTTATCACACAATTGGCTATGAACCAAATGTTTCCTCGAAGAAGGATCGACGTTGGTACTAAGAGCATAATTTTTGTATTGATTTCTAAGCCTTCTCACAACTTTGTCTCTAGCTCCCCTGTAATTTTATTTGTCCAGCTATTAACTTTGATTTAAAAAATGGTGTGGACTAAAAACCCGGATGGACGTAGTATCCCTCCATTTTTATTTACTCTGCATATTAGATTTGACTGAAGTCAAACTTTGTAATACTCTCAAAACTTTCCGATAATTGAAATTAAAATTCTTTATTTGTACACACTCTCACATGTTTCCGATAATTTGGCGCATGTGTGGTTGTTCACTTAAGGGAGGGTAGTGTACCACACGTGAAGGACAGGAAGTGCCACCAGGAAGAGCTCAGTCCGTACTACAGTAGTACTCCCTTCGTTCCTAAATGTAGGTCTTTCTAGAGATTTCAACAAATAACTACATACAGAGCAAAACGAGTGAATCTACACTCTAGAATATGTCTATAGTACATCCGTATGTGGTAGTCCATTTGAAATGTTTTAAACGACTTATATTTAGGAACAGAGGAAGTAGTATATATATAAGCGGGAGCCTCATCGTTTGTTCTCTAGGGTTTGCACTCTCCACATGCTCGCCGCACTACATATATGTTACACGCTGGAGGCTCAACGTTCATTTGCTAGGGTTTGCTATATTCATAGTCTCTCACCCACTCTTCACCAGATCTAAACAAGACTGCGTTGGCCTCTTCTCTCTCTCCCCCTCACAGCTGGTGAAGGAGGCGTCCGTATCCCGTGGCACCGGGAAGGGGAGGAGGTGTAGCGTTCACTCTATCGCCTTCGGCGAGGGAGGCAATCCACTGCCGGCTGCGATGTTCTCTTTCACCCAGTGCCTGTGCGGGAGGGCCACCGACCCCTTCTTCCTCGCTGCCGTACGTAGTGTGGGAAGATCTGGCCTCCCGCCGCACGCCTTGCCACATCCCGATGACCCTAAGGTATAAGTTTCTTTGAAACCGTCGTTGCTCTAGCTGCATGTGGATCTTTTTCGATCTGTAGTCGAATCTAGGTCTTGGTTCAAAGAGGAAAGAAGGGTGCGGTGGGCTGGAGCAAGAATCTAGGACGTGGTTCAATGAGGAGAGGAGGGGCGGAAAGTAATATAGACTGGCTATCCAGCCGCTTTGTAGGTCGAAAAGGGAAAAAGGGGGTAACCCAGTACACACATCTGTAAGGAACCGTTCTCTTTGTTGAAAAGGGAAAGAAACTGGGGGGTCGAGTAGTTTGTGCAGGACTAGATTTGCTGCCTTCACATAGGAAAGAGGTTCAAAGAGAACAAATATGGGACCAACGCATATATGCTGCTTGGCTACATACTCTGCATCACCCATTTATACATGTGGATGCACATGGTGCTGGCATGTCCCATACAGCTATTTTGCTGTTGTTAATCTAAGAATGCCGCCGGAAAATTAAAGCAATGCCACTATTAAAAGTAAATTACATTTTTTAACAAATGTTGTTTCAAGAGAATGTCTCTGTTAATAGGAATCAATGCAACCGTTTTAGAAATGCTACTATCCTACTTTGTTTTCCATCCAAGATAAGTTAGATGCTTCTTTCTGTCACCATTTGTTTCATCCTGCTTTATCGGCAAGTAATTGTTTCCTTTTTTGCCTCTGTTAAAACAGGGGTATCGATTCAACTTGTTGCTATTGCGACATTTTGCTTCGCTACTAGAAACACTTATGTTTTAAGAGTGTTTTGTGCAGTTCAACTTGAATGTCACACCGGTGACTTTGCTTAATTTTGGTGGAACTGCACAAAAGGAGATCGAGATTTGTTTCCAGTCTTCGTGGCGAGTTATTTCAAATCTTGGTCTCATCCAGATGATGTGCAGTGTGCTTTGAGATGTTGTACTTGTTTTGGTACTGTTTTAAATAAATGTTGAATTGAATCTATTGTATTGCTGTCTTTCCCCGTTAAGTAGTGAACAAAAATGGGACCAACCCAGACATGATGCTTGTTGCTTTGTTACAACAAATTCATCATCACCCCTTTATAAGCCAGTAATTGATGCCACTCTCAGAATTAACTACTGAATCTTATTTCAAAACTGCAACACTTGGCGGGATTACCATTTTTGTGGCCACATGTTTCATCCTCCTTTATTAGCCAGTAATTGATTCCTTTTTTGCCTCTGTTTAAACAGGGATATCTATTCAATTTGTTGCTATTGCGACATTTTGCTTCGTTACGCGAAACACTTTGCTTGATTTCAGTGCAACTGCACAAAACGAGATTGGATTTCCTATTCGTGTTGCTAGATTCATATTTTATCTTGTCCGTCTCATGAAAGGTCAGTACAGGCGTTCATCCACATGATTGTGCAGTGTCCTTTGAGATGTTGTACTACTTGTATTGGTACTGTTTTAAATAAATGTTGAATTGAAGCTATTGTATTGCTGTCTTTTCCCATTAAGTACTGAACAAAAATGGGACCAACCCATACATGATGCTTGTTGCTTTGTTACAACAAACTCTGCATGAACCCCTTTATAAGTAGATGGAAGCACATACTGTTGTTGCGCCCACTCTCCCCTGAACTATTTATGCTTTTTGTTAATCTAATGCCGCTGGTAAAATTAAGCAATGCCACTCTCAGAATTAATTAACTACTGAATCTTAGTTCAAAACTGCAACACTTGTTAGGAATGGTACTATCCTGCTTTCTAGTTCTTTCTACATGTTTAACAAAGGTATTGTTAAGATAATGTCTCCGTTAAAATGAATCAGTTGCATTGTTTTAGGAATGGTACTTTTCTGCTTTGTCGTTCTTTATACATGTTGAAACAAGGCATTGTTAAGATAATGTCTCAGTCAATATGAATGAATCACATGGATGGAGAATTGATACTCTCCTGCTTTGTTTTCCATTAAGATAAAGTAGATCAGTAGATGCTTTTCTTCTGGGAGTACAAGTTATCAAACGTTATTTCTCAGTAATTGTTTCGCTTATACCTATTGTTGCTTACAGGGATATCAAAATTAAAGCTCGGTTTTATTCCGACTTTGATTTTAGTTGAACTGCACAAAAGGAGCCAATGTGTCCAAGGCAAACTGCTGCATTACTGGGTCCAGTTGGTCATTCCACTTTGCAGAAAGAAGCAGTCACTGTTTGCGCTACATTACAGAAGGAATGACCGAGAAGCTTTACAGAGTATTATTAGACACCGGTGACATGACTAGTCTACATAGACCATTGGCAATTCAAGAAGCTACGACAGGACTCCACGATCATAGGCATTACATATTTTGAATGGGAAAATCTTGTCAAAGTTTAATCATTGATGTTAGCAAGAAGACGTTAGTTTAATATATTGGAATTGGAAAACCTTGTCAAAATTTGCTCATTGATGTTAGCCAGAAGACATGCATTTGATATTTTTGAGTGGGACGCCCTTGCTGTGAGCAGCGTCGAGTGTTTTTTTCCTATTCCTGTGTTCAGTTTAGAAGTAAATAGTTACTCTGCTGAGATATTCCTGTGTTAAGAGTTTATTCTGAATATTGTCTATGTAATGCCAGGCCTTGAGCTTGATTGCAAAGTTGAGCTTGGAATGTTGTGGCATGCGGCATCACGAGCTGTTCACCGTGCCTCCTGAGAATAATGCTTCGTATTGTTTTGCATGTCGATCTAATGCCAGTGATTTGCTTGTTAAGAAGATCATCATCTTCTATTGTTTCCGTGCTTAAGAAGTTCATCGTCTGATGTTTCATTCATAGCCTATACGACAAGTCGGATAGGTTAGACGTGAAACCATATGATCTTCCGACCAACTCATGATATTAGGCCGTGATTGGATCGTTGTTTTCCAATCAAAACCGCTTGTAAATTAAAGCAGATGGTCTCGGGCGAAGGCGCTATGTTGGTCGATTTTGACTAGTAAAATATCGGAAGTACTTCACACACGATAAAAACGCTGAACGACACTCGGACGATTGCTAATCTAGCCGTTAGCTGCTGTTTCAGCCTTGCCTATGGATGGCATGATACACACGTCGTGCATGTATCATCTGGTAATGTCGTCCATATAGCAGTGCTCGTAAAATATACACTGGTCTCTCAAATTACACGCGTAACCCGCCGGTTTTACTTATAGACCTCGGGCCTACGGTTTCATTACGCCTGTATTTTACGCGTTGTTTCCGATGATGAGTAAATTACACTTGTGTATGTTAATACAGGTTTGAAATAAACCAGAGCTCCCAAGCGCGGCCTTACGTTTCGTGCCGTCTCGGTTTCTCAAAGGTGCTCATAGGTGTCCGATGATCCTGGCTTCCTGAATGAGCAGTGGGCGCTGTATCAGACCATCTGTAGGGCCCGCGAGGCCCTCTCCGTTGTTCGAAGAGTTCTTGCGCTCGCCGTGGCACCGAGCATTGTTAACATCGTCAACGAACATGAGGATTCAGGAGATGACTTTATTTTGACTGGATGACACTAGGGACCCACTAGGGCCATAGCCGTACGTACGC
Source organism: Triticum aestivum (assembly GCF_018294505.1). Classification (NCBI taxonomy): domain Eukaryota; kingdom Viridiplantae; phylum Streptophyta; class Magnoliopsida; order Poales; family Poaceae; genus Triticum; species Triticum aestivum. The sequence goes on from NC_057813.1 coordinate 65,493,622, forward strand.
AAGTGCCTCCTTATTATGTACAACTATATTTTTTTTGCTTTCTCCTGGTTTCCTGACATCACGGTCCCACAACATTGTCAACATATGTAGTCAATATAATAGAGAGAATTGCACAAGGTGCGGCCGACAGCTGGGACCAAGCAGCTCAAGCAGTATTTGTGTTTTTGAGGCGTGAGCACTGCAGAGTTTTTCTTGGCGATGATTTCGTTGTTGTTCAAAGGAGAGCAGGGTATTAACTGGGCGGGCTGTGGCCCATCTAGCCCAGGCCAGATATCCAGCCCAGATACTTATTTTTTCAAGTTGAAAATGGCTAGCCCAACTATACGTCTTTTTGAGGAATACCCAGGCAAGGTCAACTTGTTATTCTCCGCCCCGCTGGACTGCAAATCTTTCCTAGGAGGTATGCATTAGGCTTAACAGGAAAATGGGCTTTAAAAAATAATAAATGGGATGTAATTATAAAAACTGGGCAGTAACTATAAAAAATGCACCAAACATGAAATTAGTTTATAAAATATTATTTATGTATTTTGAAAATCTTAAATTTTCATTGTTGCGCGCGCAATGTTTCGTTGGATTTTTATGTAATACAAATTTATATTTAATCTGACTAGAAATTTCGGGATAAAAATATTTCGGATCCTATCAAAATGTGGGAAATTTTATTGAATTCTATCTTCAATGGTTGGTTGAAATTATTAATAGTTTTCCTAGCTAGAAAATGGGATGTACTTTTAACAAACTATAAATGGGCTGTTGTAAATTCCATTAGAATTTAAAAATGGGTTGTACATTCTTACAAAACGCAAATGGGCTATAAATTTTCTGCCACACACTTGTGGGCCTACTAAGTGACGCGTCCCCTAAAAAAATAAGTTGACGCGTATGCAAGGCTTTGTCAACTTATTATAGTCAACACATGGTTCTAGCAGCACTGGCCGTTGGATGTCTATCCAACGGATGTCGTGCTTCTTCTTCAATCTCGGATATTCTTAGCTTCGGCCGCCCAAAAAATGATTCCTCCCCCTAACATCTGGGGCGCACAGTTTCGGAGGGTGACCTGTGGGCCTACTAAGTTGGAGCGTACCAAGGGCTTTCTCAACTTAGTCAATAATAAACGATTCTAGCTTCAGTGACCGTACGATGTCCATCCAACGGCCGTAGTGCTTCTTCAACCTCTGGTCTTCTTGGTCCAGACGCCCAAAGCAGCACCGATCGTGCCACCTGCTCCTACCTCCCATGGCCGGCTGTGCTGCCGCGGAGGCCTCACCGCCCCCATACTATTCCTGGCCATGCCATCCCTCCACTCACCCACACCCCCTGTTATTCTGCAGCGACGAAAGCCTCACACCGCAGCCGAACCAGTGAACCCTCGTACTCCTCTCCACGCGGGCTTCCACTGCTACGTCTTCCCCAGCTCCGCATCGTCCCCTTCCTAGGCCTCGCCGTCGTCCACCGCCCTGGTGCTCTCGGCGTGGCGTGGTCAACGTGGTCAACGGTCGACTTCCATCGGAAGAGTACTGTACGTGGAGAGGCTAACAGCTGGGTCCACGGCAGCCGCAAGGAAGTGCCTCATTATTACGTGCAAAATAATTATTCCTCCACCTGAGAGCAGGCACCCACCGGACGGGCCACCTTATTTCACGAAAAAAATGTTTCACCCCTGACTGCTGGGACACACCGGACGGGCCACCGTATTTCGCGAAAAAAATGTTCCCCCCGCTGTCAGCTCGGACCCACCGGAAGTGCCTCCTTATTACGCACAAAAAAATGAATACTCCCCCTGCTAGCTGGGACCCACCTTGGTGCGAGGCTGACTTGTGGGACTACTGAGTTGACGGGGACGGAGGGCTTTGTCAACTTAGTCAATATGAATGATTCTAGCTCTAGTGACCATACGATGTCCATCCAACGGCCGTAGTGCTTCTTCAACCTCTGGTCTTCTTGCTCCAGTCGCCCAAAGCAGTGTCGGTCGTGCCGCCTGCTCCTGCCTCCCGTGGCCGGCTATGCTGCCGCAGAGGCCTCACCGCCCCCTACTATTCCCACCGCTGGCCAGGCCCTACAGCGACGACAACCTCACACCGCAGTCGAACGAGTGAACTCTCATACTCCTCTCCGCGTGGGCATCCACTGTCGCGTCTTCACTGGCTCCACATTGTCCCCTTCCTAGGCCTCACCGTCGTCCACCGCCCTGGTGCTCTCGGTGCGGCATGGTCAAGGAACGACTTCCACCGGACGTGCACTATACGTGGAGAGGCTGACAGCTGGGTCCACGGGCGCAGCAAGGAAGTGCCTCCTTATTACACGGAAAATAATGATTCCTCCACCTGACAGCTGGGACCCACCGGACGGGCCACTGTATTTCACGGAAAAAACGTTTCCCCCTGACTGCTGGGACCCACCAGTATCATCTTCGCACGCAAGGAAGTGCGTCCGGGTAAAAAAATGATTCGCCCCCATGACTGCTGGGACCCACCAGCTACACCTTCGCACGCAAGGAAGTGCGTCTGGGCAAAAAAAATGATTCGCCCCCCT
>NC_057813.1:65496491-65523589 GCF_018294505.1 Triticum aestivum
CCCCCCTGACTGCTGGGACCCACCGGCTACATCTTCGCACACAAGGAAGTGCGTCCGGGCAAAAAAACGATTCGCCCCCCTGACTGCTGGGACCCACCAGCTACATCTTCGCACGCAAGGAAGTGCCTGACAGTTGGGACCCACCTGGTCGAAGCGTACGTAGCGTTGTCATTCTGGTCGCGAACGTGTACGTAAATATATACTGGTGGATGTAGAGGCACGCACGTGTCATAGTAGAGGCGTGCACGTAGCATGTACACGTATGTACAGCGGCCAGGGTGCAAGAAAGAAAATACGGCCACGTATGTGTACATACGGGTGGGGTCTCGAACGCCTACTCGTGCATACATACGGCGAGGGCTCGTGTACATGGCTGGGTCGGAACGGAGAAACAGTGTCATCGTGATGTTCATGGGGAGGAAACGGAATGTGTCGTGTTCATGGGGAGGCAACGGAATGCGTCGTGTTCATGGGGAGGCAACGGAATGCTCGTGTTCATGGGGAGGCAACAGAACGCGTGGGAGCCAACCGGCTCGGTCGGAACGGAATGCGTGGTCGTGTTCATCGGGAGGGCTTGGACGGAACAGGCGATGGAAATGAGGCCTGGCGTACCGCAAAATGGAGGAAATGGACCTCCTACGTTCGGAACAGGGTCATGTTGATCGGGAGGGGTGTGGCGTACCGCAAAACGGACGAAACAGACCTCCTACGGTCCAAACGGGGGTCCCGTTGATCGGGAGGGGTATGGCGTACCGCAAAACGGACGAAACGGACCTCCTACGGTCGAAACGGGGGTCCTGTTGATCGGGAGGGGTGTGGTGTACCGCAAAACGGATGAAACGGACTTGTGTTGGAGCGCTACGATCGAAATGGGGGTCCTGTTCATCGAGAGGGGTGTGGCGTACCGCAAAACGGGACTCCACAGGATACTGTTCATCTCCACCGTCGACCTCCTCCAGCCTCCACGGGCTCCTGTTCATCCAACCTCCACTGCGTGCTACTCCACCGGCTACTGTTCAACCACCGCTCCACCATCTACTGTTCATCCAGCCCTCCACCGTCTACTGTTCATCCAGCCCTCCACACCACGGGGTCCTGTTCAACCACCCCTCCATGGGCACCCCTCCACCGTCTATTGTTCATACAACCCTCCACACCACGGGGTCCTGTTCATCCAGAGGCAACGCCACCGCTCACTGTTCATCCAAACCCCCCCGCAACACTCACTATTCATCCAATCGACTGGCTTCAGTTAGTAGCAGTAGCGAAGGAATCGCTCAATCGGGTTCAGTTAACAGCCATCGATTGATCGCTCGGGTTCAGTAACGCGTAGCCTGCAGTGTAATCGCTCGGGTTCAGTTAGAGCCCAGCGCCTCGCTCAGGTTTAGTTAGAGCCAACGCCTCGCACACACGTGCGTACGTGTACGAGAGAAACGCGCATCGCTCGACCCCCGACCTCCCACCATAACAGGCAACTCCCCGAAATTTTCCTCGCCCTCACTTCTATCACAGTTTTTTCCGTCATGGACGGTCCAAAGAATGTCATGCAGCTGCGTCTCCAGCCCGCCCAGGACGAAAAGCCCATTTTCTGTCATGATTTTTTGTCATAGAAGTAGGATCCCACCACATTTATGATGATACCGGATTTTGTCACAATTATTGTCATAGAAGTGTCATATGTATGACACAAAAAAATTTCGTTCGGCCCAAAATGTCACGGATGTGTCTTTTTTTGTAGTGACTTGTTTTGGGAGAAAGTGCAGCCACTTGATGAAGAGACATTCGATCCACTGGCTCATGAATATCCGCTGATGCTTAACTGGCCAGAAGTTGAGGCTATGAAGCGTGACGCACACAACACATCATACGACCGCGGGAATGGGAGGGTAAGTATTTATGGTTCACATGCATGTAGTTATGGAACCTATTAATGTTGAGCAATTTAAACTGATTTAACATGGCACAGATTGATGAGATAATAAGTGAGAAGTACAGACAAACATTAATTGCTGAAGAAGGGAAATTTGTAGAGGAAGAATCTGAGCCAGAAGATAGAACAGGTCGTTCGCGGAAAAGTAAAGATAATAGAGACGAGACTTCCTCGAGCAAGGACACTACCTTAGATCAAGTGATGAAATGTATCAAAGATATGCAAAAAGAAATTCGCCTTGTCCCTAAAAAATGTGCTGAGGTAATTACTGATGTGTACTTCAAATTACATGGGATTATTCATAATGTTTGCATGTACTTAATGCTTCCGATGTGTTATTGTAGATAGTACTGGAGGAGCTGGATAAGAAAGGTCTTGTCTTGAAGACAAAGAGAGGGTTTGGTGATGATGTTGAGTTTGTGGAGCATAGTGAAGACTGGATAAGGAAGTATGGTCCATCAAAATATTGGACAGATGTAAAATCAACTCCTGCAAAGGAAAATATGGACAACGTGGTGGAGGCATCCTTCACCAATGGGAACGGGAAGAAGTCCGCACGTGAGAAAGGTATGCATCACAACACACCCGGTACAGGAGATGAAGGGGACCCCTTCGTTATTGAGGAGAATGGTAATTCAACCAACCCATCTTTTGCAACGGTAGACACGAATGACTTTCCAGCTGTTACTGCAACCCCCAAGAATATAAATACAGTGTCAGATGGGTCTAGCACCGATAAATCTGAGGAGATTAGTATGGATAGTCTGAACACACGTATAAAAATGCAAAAGGAAGTGGCACTAAGGAGAATGATGGGAAACGCAAGAGAAAACAGTCAAAATACTATTGTTCACCCTACCAGCAGAACGGTTGACGTAAACGTCCAAAGAAAAGTAAGTGCTAGGTATTTTGTTCTTCCAAGATATTTCAGTCCTTCCATGCACACTTTATTTACTCATTGTTTGTTTATATTTTAGGTCTGTTTGGTATAAGAGACGCTATGATTAGTACTGATTACATTACTGAGGAACACATAGAGGCCGCGAAGGTTTATATCCAGACACTAGCAGACTCAGCGAAGCTTAGTAGGAAAACTGTCGTGCACATGACAGGAATTGCTGGGGAAACATGTACAGCTGATATGCTTCAAGCCATCATTGAAGAAAAATGGTTGCAAGGTGTTGTAACTACTACAACAAATATATGAAGTTATACATGTCATATTTTAAAAAAAATCTAATAGGAGTATTGCTGTTATGTTATTTTCAGGTCATCAATAGTTATTGCAACCATATGCAGACCCATAATCCTCGTGATGACCGTCACATTTTATCATCTTGGGTGTCACACTGGCTTATTCTTCATGCTGATGGAAAGGTTAAGAACTCTAAGCACCATTTTCTGGAGCATTTCACAAACCAAACTAAAATGGTGTCTAGAGTTAATGATGAGTATTTCGGTAAAGATAAGGTACTTCAGTTTTGTATGATCCTTCGTAGTACATAACTATTTGTGTGTCCAAAAACTTGATAACTGGTAGGCATACTTTGTTGTAGGCATACTTTCCTTTTCATGTGGAACAAAATCACTGGATAACAATTCTCATGCACAACAAAAAAAAGAGTTTCAAGTTTTAAATTCTATTGGTAATTGCAGCAAGAGAGTTCTTGCAAAAATTACTAAGCGGGTAAGCTTCTTTCTTTACATGAAACAAGATATAGTAGTAATTAGTTATTTACTTCATATGAACTTCACATTTTTATTTCAGAGGGCAGAAATAGCTAAAGATACGTTGGAGGTAAACTCCCTTATACAAACGGAACATCCAGACATATCTTCCTGGCCAACAAATGAGTATGATATGCCATTACAAGAGGACGAGTATGTTAAACTGTTTAATTTCTAAGTACTTCTCTGACCCAGCAATGCCTGACTCGCGGTTTTTTGCAGAGTTTCTTGTGGTCTTTTTTGTGGTGAAATGCATTCAAAACAGGAATAGAGATGAATGGGTATTTGACTTTGATCAAGCTGAGGTTAATGCTTCAAGGGGACGCATTCTAGCTGAAATACTTTTTTTAGAATGCAACACGATGGAAACTGTGAAAGAGAAGATTCTGAAGATCATGGACAAGAAATTAGTCCGTTGATGGGTTTTTGGCTACGAGGACATTATTTTTCTTATTATCGCAACTAAATAAATGTGTCGTTGAAGTCACTTGGAACAATTTGGATATTAAGACATTTTTTATTGTAATGGGGCATGATTATGCACGTCTCGCAACTAAATAAAGGTGTCGTCGTCGGTACTAGCTACAATATTGATTTTGCAACTATATATGTTCAGCTTCTATGTGCTATATGCTTATGTGATGATGATGTCGCCGTCTATTGGCTCTTAGAGTCTCATATAAATGGAGGCGGACGCCTGCTTGTATGTGCTATATTATTATGTGATGATAATGCCGTTGTTTGTTGGCTATTAGAGGCACATATAAATGCAGGCGGACGCCTACTTGTTTGCTGACAAAAAAAATTGACTTGGAAAAAAACACAGCCCGACATTCGCTTGTGGACCCATAGGGGACTGTGCAACCAACCCAAATCAAGCCGACATGCAACTCGGGCGGTCGATACGGACCCCACAAGGGCCCACAAGCAAAGCCCAACGGTGCTGACAAGGCACTGGTAACAGAGGAGTTCGAGAGAACAAGTCGACGCGGCTATTTAAGCCTGTCGATGTGCCCTTCCGTTGCCGAGGTAGGACTAAATAAGAGCTGGCTTTGCATGCGGTCGACACAACGCTGATGAGGCTCCATTTCTCCAACGTCGCCGCCCGGCCCATGTTGGCCCAATACGAAAGGCCCAGCCTCGCCCCTCCCCAGCCCAGTCACCGTCGCCTCGCGTGCCCGACGCAGGAGTTTAGTCCCACCTCGGAAGCTGACTGGGGAGAGGACCGACTTAAATATGCCGGTGTGGTACAGAGGTCGAACTCCTCTGCTAGTACTGCTTGACATCGCCGCCCCGTTGGACCTGGCTGATGGGCCCTTGTTGGGCCCTATGGACCTCCCGAGTCACCTCGTCAGCTTGATTAGGGGGGAATATATCCCAACTTGCGGTCTAGCAGCTGCCGGTCGGGCATGTTTTTTGCACAACGACGGTCGGGCATGTTTTTGCAACATGTACAATAATGTACAGTAACAAAAAGGCAGTATATTAAAACCGTGAACTCTTTCGCATAGCTGTATAAATAAGATGGCAATTCATTCAACAAATATGATGTGTCATATCACATATGTTCACATAAGTATTTTCATCACACATAAACAAATCCAGACTTATAAAGTTTTCTGGCACACACGTACGAATAAGAAACAACATAGGTTATTCGGACTAGACTTGTGCGACCACTTCTATTCGTCCAGCATAGCAAGATGATTCTCTACGCCCAATTCCTAAACAAAACATAAAAATATGGGTGAGAAAATATAGTTGGTGAAATCAAAGTAGCAACATAACAAAAATAAGAAGGTAGCATCTTACTTCTCATTTTTTTGACATGTAGCCTTGTTATGACCTGGGAGACTACACAGACTGCACAAAGGACCACTTTTTCTCTCTGTAAAATCTTTTGGCCTACCATTCTTTGTAACGTCAGGCCCCCCCTTTGACCGCCCCTTCTTAGGTGCACCCTTCGTCGAAACTTTCTGAGGATCACCAATACCAGGTTCAACTTGTTGCGCTTGACTTGCCTCCTTAAGCTTAGCATACCTTCTACTTCCTATAAGTTCCTCCTCTGGTATATTTTTCTGTGCTATCATGTTGTCCAGACACTTCATCAGCTCGTCAAACAAGAAGGGATCATTTGTTGCAACATGAGCAACCTCTGCGGTTTTTATGCTTATTTGACTATACCGGTCTCTCTCTAATGGCCCTGACCAACCCCATCCAAACATATCACTCTTACGCTGCACAGGCAATCCATCTCTCGCATTTTTTGACAACCGATGAAGGACACAACACTTTGGTATTTCAGTTATGCTCAGATGATGGAGAGCGAAAAGAATGTGTTTGCATGGCAGCCCTTTCCGAACCATCCTAAGAGAACTGCATGTTATAGTTTCTTCTGAGTTACCTGGTTCATGAATAACATTGTACATGAACTTGTGGTTATCCTTCCATGTCACCATAAATGTCTGACGCTCAATTCCCATGAGTGTCTCAAATATGTCCAGCTGACCCATCTTTTGCAAATCATCTTGCAGGATGTAGAAATTAGCAGGTGCAAATACTTTGGCGGCATGCTCCTCAAGTGCCTTATATTCAGTAACCGATGGTGGTTCTTTCTGGTGTGCCTCGTAGTCATCGTACGCCTCATTCTCATGCAGGCAAACTATACAGTTCTCATAATGCACTACCAAATCAACTATTGTCATACCGTAGTCTAAGTGAAGGTGAAGGTAGGAGTTGAGGCTTTCGCTCCTCTGGTTACTTCGCATACCAAGAAAAAAACCATCAGAAAGATATGAAGTGGCCCAAAGTCTCTTCTTACTGTACATCTTGTAAGGCCACTCTTGAGTTCTATTCGTCTTCCACTTATTATAGAAAGAGGTCCATCTCTGCTCAAAGTTCGCTTGAGAGGTGGCATAGTATAGGAGCGATCTGAACTCATCCAGTGACTTGTAATGCAGGTGCCTCTGCATATTTTTCTCAATATGCCAAGAGCAAAGACGATGGAACACATCTGAAAGGATAGTCCGAATAGCTCAGATCATTGCAGCGTTACCATCTTGATTATTGACTTTGGCTTCACATGACAGTTTGCCTTCATAAATGTCTGCAGCTGCCACACATATGTTCCTTCCGTCTCGTCAGAAATGATGGTGTTGGGGAACATAGTAATTTCAAAAAAATTCCTACGCACACGCAAGATCATGGTGATGCATAGCAATGAGAGGGGAGAGTGTTGTCGACGTACCCTCGTAGACCGAAAGCAGAAGCGTTCACTACAAAAAAAAATACACTTCTGTGATGATACGTGTTTGTCATAGTAGGTCGCGTTTTTTGTCATGCATGTACATCCATGACAATTTTATGACAGAATCAAGACAGTCATACTTGTGTTGTCGTAGAAGTGTTCCATGACATTACCAAAATTATCATCACGGAAGTGTCCACTTCCATGACAATAAATCGCGCGTCACAGAAGTGCTTTCGTCAAGGGTGACTGACATGTGGCATCCACCGTAACAGAACGCCGTTAAGCTATCGGGTCTGGTTTTGGATCCAATAACCCGTTAACAGCACGGACCAATGGGAATTTTCCACGTGTAAAATCATCATTGGTCGCAGGAAACACGTGTTACCTCACCTTTGGGACAGATGTCATCCACTCATTGGACAGGAGGCGCCTATGATAGGTCGACACATGGCACGGCCCAACAGTGGCCCATTCCGGTGAAAAAGGCCGACCCAGTAAAAATTAGCAGGCCGGCCCATATAAGGCCTACTTGTGTCAAGTCCATTTAAGCCCATGGCCCATACGAGATGTGCCAATTTGGCCCGTCAACGGTCCGTTAAAGATTTGACACCATTGCAGCCCATCGTCAATTCGAGCCAGTTAACAGCCCGCTATATATTTGGGCTCAATATCGGCCCGATGAGATTTCGGCCTGTTAATGGCCCATTTAATGGATGGGCCAATTTTCAGGATGTACATCTTTCGGCCTTTTAGTGACCCATTTAAATGTTGGGCTAATTTCTGGCCCGGTGTGTCTTTCAGCCTGTTGATGACCCATAAATCTGATGGTCCATTTGTAGTCGGACCTGAGTTTCGGCCTTTTAGCGGCCCATTTAAGTGTTGGGCCAATTTCTGGCCTGGTGTCACTTTCAGCATGTTGACGGCCCATAAATCAGTTGGGCCATTTGTAGTCAGACCTGAGTTTTGGCCTTTTAGCGACCCATTTAAGTGTTGGGCCAATTACCGAGCCTGTGTGCCTTTCATCCTATTAACGGACCATAAATGAGTTGGGCCATTTGTAGTCGGACCTTAGTTTTGGCCTTTTAATAGCCCATGCCCTTCATGGTCCAATATCAGCCCGGTTTCTCTTTCGGCCTGCTAAAGGCCCACAACACAGTTGGGCCATTTACAATACGACCTGACTTTTGGCCTCTTAGCGGCCGATGCTCTTCATGGTCCAGTACAAGCTCGTTGTCTCTTTCGGCCTGCTAAAGGCCTACAATATAGTTGGGCCATATGTAGCCCAAACTTAGTAATGGCCTGTTAACGGCCTGTGAAATAAATTGGGGCCACTTGTTGCCCGCTTCGATGTCGGCCTGTTAATGACCCGGGAGGTAAGAGGGCCGACCATTAACTTTCGGCCTAGTAACGGCCCATTAACTTAATGGGCCCACTAAAGTTCGTACATGTCTTTAGGCCAAATTAGATAATTTGAGCCCATTACGACGAGCAACTATGCACAACACCAAAACCGATCAAGCAAAGGTACGGCATACAGGGAATAACGTTGCACATCCAGCATATATTACAGGAAATTACATCCACTGGGCAATCAAAGATTGATGCCAGTGCAAATAAGTAAGCAGAACCTAACCATCTACAACGTTACAATCTGCAACCTCAGCACAGATGACGCCCATAAGCATGTGGGCGAGTTCTTGCTGCTTTGCTACACTGTCTCTGAAAACATTGATTAGGTGTTGTGTCGCACGACTCTGCACCTCTTATTCATCCACCATTTCCATCATTGCTTCAGCCATTAATTGGTTCACAAACATACATTTATTCCGTTGCATTCGAGATAGAGGATACTGAACAGATTCAGATGGCGATTTTGGCAGGCTTGTATTATTGATAGTGGAGAGTGTCTCGACCACTGCATCATAACATAAATTAGGACGGGAACCAAACATATTAATCATGAGTTATTGCCATATTACCTAGCCTAGATGTACTGGAAAGAAACAATGGGGTTGCCTTGCTATTTTTAGAGTTTGTCTTCTTATCTTCAGCAGCCTGCACAAAATTAACACACTAGCATTGCTATCATTGGCCAAGTCAGATAATAGGAAAGCAACATTGACACAACGACTGTTTGGGCAACTAGCCTACACCAAATTAACACAATATGGCACAGCTATCATCAGCCAGGTAAGGTAATACGAAAGCAACATTGACACAATGAATGAATGGGCAACCAGAGAAGCACTACAATTCAGTAATGTGCGTGATATGAGATAGTACATTCATGCAGCTCAGTATGCAAAACTACCAGGCAGTTTTCCTTACAAAAATCAACATTGGCGCCTTTAACATTTTGCTACAACTAATTTTAGATCAGATAAAGGTTAGATTCACGCCAATTAACAAAATACATGCTGATGTAAAAATATAGTGATATACAACAGGTACTTACATCAGCATTGGAGGACAGAGAATTCCCGCAAGATATTTTCCTCGAATACGATCCCAATGGAGGAAGTCTTCTATCATTTAACCTTATTTTCTAAAAGAGAGATGGGTAAGAAACATGTAGAAAATATGATCAGAATGCTATAAAATTTCATGATGCGAGGATACGCACACGCTTCTTAGAATGGAGTTGACATTCTTTTGCTGGACTGGAGCGGACTAGTTCTTTTGCCACTGGAATCTGCTTATTATCAGTGGGAGTTGGGTTTCTCTGTGCTGGAGCAGTATCTATGAAAAATGGAGTTGGTTTATTATCTCCTGGCGTTTGGGTCTTTTACAAAGACCTGGTTTTTAACCCTTCATATTCTAACATAGCCGTCTTCCCCTTGCATGCCTTATATAGAAGAATGGTGATTCAGTTATAAAACATGCTACAGGAGAGATGGAATAGGTACTGAAGAATAGAAAGGCATGACATATTGACATGTATTCCCTCCATCCGGAAATAAATGGATGGGTCTATGCGTATTTCAGTTCTAGATACATCTAGTTTTATCCATTTTTGCGACATTTAATCTGGACGGAGGGAGTATGATGTAAGAGCTAGGGATACGATAGGACAACACAGTAAAAAAACACTAAAAAAACCCACTACAGAACCAAAGTATTCAAACCCACTAATATGAGATAGTACACTCATGCAGCTCAGGATGCAAAACTACCAGGCAGTTTTCCTTACAAAAATCAACATTGTGGCCTTTAATCATACATTTTGCTACAACTAAATTTAGATCAGATAAAGGTTGGATTCACGTCGATTAACAAAATACATGCTGATGTAAAAATATAGTGATATACAACAGGTACTTACATCTACATTGGAGCACAGAGAATTCCTGCAAGAATCTTTCCTCATAAACGATACTGTTGGGGATATTACCACTGGGTGTAAACCGGCCTACTTGGGCCGGGTTAACGTCATAGTGGTATAAGCAGGTGAAGGCCCAAGGCCTATAGTCGGTTTAGAATCTGTAGCTGTAAAACCGACCTGATGTACAACTTATATTGTAAGTTAGGAATAGAGAGATACCGACCGGGATACGAATATGAACCGGCTGGGACTCTATGGACCGACGGGCGTCACCCGTGTATATAAGGGGACGGCCCGGCGGCGGTTCAAGGGAGATAACCACAACTCGGGCCTAGGCAAAGCTTGTTTGCTCCCTAGCCATCGAGACCACATCAATTCCATCACAACTAGACGTAGGCTTTTACCTTCATCGAAGGGGCCGAACTAGTATAAACCCCACGTGTCTTTGTGTCCGCTTTAACCCCTTCAAGTAAACTCGTAGCGATGGCTCCACGACTAAGTCCTTTCGCTAGGACATCTGCCGTGACAAATCCACGACAGTTGGCGCCCACCGTGGGGCAATCGCACGATGGTTTGACGATCTTGGAGGGCAAGCTCAAAGGACTCGAAGGCTATGTTGTGGGCCGGATGACCAAGAGTCGTCGGGGCAGGATCTACATCGAGGATGCAGGATGGGGTCCTGAGGACGATTCAATTGAGTATGGTTACCGGGTCCCCTTTGGCAGCGTACACGTCTTCATCGGCAAGATCGGTGAGCCTGGGCCTGAGCCGGACATCTACACCGACCCCGTCGAGACGGCTCAGCGTGCGAGCTTTACTCAGGTTAAACCGGCCATGAAGCGTGCCTTCGTTGGAGTCATCTACGGAGGAGAGCGCGAGGACGAATCAGAGCACGATAGCGAGACCGTCGTCTATTCTGGCGACGAGTCCTCGACTGGAGAGACCGAGTCGCTATACCGAATGCAAGACGATCAAGTTAGGGGTTGTTCCGATGGCGACAGTATTCCGGACCCCCCAGGCCAGATCAACCGGGTTGGAATATTCATGGCTGGCACCCAGGCGGCGAATTATTCTTCGACTGCCGCAGCAATGCTCTCCGGATCCGCAGCGGCAGCGGCAGCAGGGGCAGGAGGCCTTGTGCGCCCGCCGATTCAAGTTCTATCTGATCTGTTTGACGCACTGGCCGCGCTTATGGCAGAGGATGACCCGGCGGATCAAGATGCTCATAATGCAGAAATCGCGAAGGTGAGAGAGCAGATCGTGCAAGCCAAAGCGGATCTGGCAGCAGAAAAAGACCGGATGGCCGCAGAGCGGGCCGCTTTGGACGCACAGGCCTATAAACTCATGCTTGACCAGAATGCATCACAGGAGGTTTTAAAGCGAAAGCACAGATCATGCCTGCCGTTAGGGTTTGACCCCCGAAATCTCTTTCACACTCCGGGAGCTGGACCCAGTAATCCACTGCGGTACGAGGAGACAAACCGGATTGAGGCGCCAGGGCCAGGAGCGACGGTCCAACCTCGCCTGATGGAGCCCCCTTAACAAAATATTGCGATGCCTCCACCGGTGCAGACGCCCCGGATCATTATTCGAATCCTATGGACAACCTTGTTGCGGCCGCAGCACGGTTAGAGGCCATCCCGGTCGAAGGAGATTCTCCGCAAGCAGTAGAAATGCGCCGGGTTAAGGAGCTTCTCCGGACCGCGCTGATGCAGCAGGAGGCATACTCATACAGCCGTGATCGGATTCATTCTACGCCCCGTCCGAGCCGGAGTTACAGCAGGCGCATAGATGAACCGGCCATATCAAGCAATGCGCACGGCCGTGAAGCGGCCCGTGGTGATGACCCGGCAGGTGGTGTTGTCGATGCTCGGGATGCGGTGAACCGGGCCCGGGCACAAAGGGAGGCCGAGTTAGCAGCACAGGATAATGCGGGCCAACTTACACCGGTTCGTTCTGCCACCTTTGCCGGACCAGGAATCACATCCGCTCTGGGAGTGCCTTGCTTGATCCCTGCTTTGCGTAGTGTGCGCCTGCCTAAGGATTTCAAGGGCCCACGCAAGGTGCCGAATTATACCGCTGATTTACCCCCTGAAGTGTGGATAGAGAGCTATGAGATGGCCATGGAAATGCTGGATGTGGATGAGGCTGCATGTGCCAAATATTTCACCATGATGCTCGAAGGCACGGCTCGTACTTGGTTAAAGAGCCTACCGCCCAATTATATCAGCTCTTGGGCCCAGTTGTGGAGCCGGTTTATACAGAATTTCAAGGATACATGTAAGCAGCCCAAGTCCATAGTAGACCTGGCGGCTTGTGTCCAGGAAGAAGGAGAATCAACGACCCATTGGGTGCGTCGCGTTTCGGAAATTTTGCACTCGTCTGACAGGATTAATGCTGACTCTGCGGTCTTAACTCTGGAAGGCAACTGCCGGTTTGAGCCTCTAAAATTGAAACTGGGACGCATGAAGCGACTCTGTAATGACATGGGAACCCTCATGGCTGCCCTGGTGAAGTATGCCGATTCGGACAGTACCAAGGATCCCGAGCTTAATGATAATGAAGCAGGGAAGGGAAAGAAGGATAGCAACTCCAAACAGCAGCAGAATAAACTAGTGGGTCATGGAAACGGAGGCAAGCGCAAGGCGGACGGCAGCATGGACTTTGTGGCTAACACTAATGCACAGGACAGGGGGCAGCGGCGCAGAGGTAAAGCGACAAATCATAACGGGGCTCCCAGTCCTAGTGCGAGCCGTTTGAACTATTTGTTGAATCAGCCTTGCCCAAAGCACGGGACGAAGGAGGCACCGGCTAGCCATCTTTGGAAAGATTGCTACATCATGCAGGAGTTCAAGAACTCTAATGCTTTCCGGTATGATCACGGATCAGGTGGCGGTTCAGGATCCGGTTTCAGCGGGCCGGATCACGATGGGGTTTCCGGTTCAGGACGTAATCAGAGCGGTTACAACTACCAGAATAATCAGAACAGCCAGCAGCAGCAGCAGCAGTCAGGCTATCAGAGCCAACAGCAGCAGCAGCAGTCGGGCTATCAGAGCCAGCCGAAGCAGTTGAGCAATGGGCAATACCATGTCTTCACAACGGGCTTGGATAAGCGTGACCGAAAACTCCACCAACGAGCGGTGAATTCTGTTGAATCGGCCTTACCGCGTTACTTACGCTGGTCAGAGCAGCCCATCGTGTGGAGTAGAGAAGATCACCCGCCCCGGGTTGATAATCCGGGTCAGTTAGCATTAGTGGTGGACCCTCAGGTGGGGGGTTATAAATTCACCAAGGTACTCATGGATGGAGGAAGCAGTATTAACATACTATATTATGAGACATTCAGGCGCATGGGACTAACTGACAAGGATCTCAAACCATCAAATACGGTATTCCATGGTGTTGTGCCAGGCAAATCTGCATATCCTGTTGGTAAAATAGCTCTAGATGTGACTTTTGGAGACGAGCACGACTCCCGGTCGGAGAAATTGAGCTTCGAAGTGGTGAAGATCCAAAGCCCGTATCACGCCTTGTTTGGGCGACCGGCTTATGCCAAGTTCATGGCGCGGCCTTGTTATATCTACTTACAGCTCAAGATGCCGGGTTACAAGGGGACGATAACGGTTCACGGGAACCGTAGGATCGCTTTGGAATGTGAAGAGGGTGATGCGGCTTACGTAGAGTCGGTCTGTGCCACGGAAGAGTTGAAGTATTATAAGGACAATGTCGATCCGGCGGATATGACCCCTTTAAAGAAGCCAACTACAGAGCATGATTCAGATCTGAAGTTCAAATCGGCAGCTGAGACCAAGCTTGTTAACTTCGTGCCTGGCGATTCATCCAAGCAGTTCACTATCAGTGCCAACCTGGATCCCAAATAGGAAAGCGCGCTCATCGAGTTCATCCGTGAGAATCGGGACATTTTTGCATGGAAGCCATCTGACATGCCAGGTGTACCGAGGGAACTCGCTGAGCACACTCTTAATGTGGATCCTAAGTATAAACCGGTGAAACAGTTCCTCCGCCGGTTTAATGAAGAAAGATGCAAAGCCATTGGAGAGGAAGTGGCCAGGCTTTTAGCAGCTGGTTTTATTATTGAGGTGTTCCATCCAGAGTGGCTTGCTAATCCGGTGCTGGTTCTTAAGAAAAACGGCACTTGGCGTATGTGTGTGGATTATACAGATCTTAACAAAGCCTGTCCGGCAGACCCTTTTGCCCTCCCCCGTATTGATCAGATCATTGATGCCACGGCGGGTTGTGAGCGTTTGAGTTTTTTGGATGCGTACTCTGGATATCATCAGATCAAGATGGCGGTTAAGGACCAGGAGAAAACCGCATTCATCACTCCCTTTGGAGCCTTCTGTTATGTATCTATGCCCTTCGGGCTCAAGAGTGCCCAAGCCACCTATCAACGGTGTGTACAGAATTGCCTGCATGAGCAGATCGGCCGCAATGTGCACGCATATGTAGATGATATTGTAGTAAAATCAAGGCAGAAGGAGACACTGGTGGATGATTTGAAGGAGACCTTTGACAACTTGCGAGCTTACAGGATGATGCTTAATCCGGCCAAGTGTGTTTTCGGTGTTCCAGCAGGCAAGTTACTGGGTTTCTTGGTGTCTAACAGAGGAATTGAGGCTAATCCAGAGAAGATTACGGCTATCACATCTCTAGCTAAACCGGAGTGTATCAACGATGTTCAGCGTTTGGCGGGCCGAATCGCTGCGCTGAGCCGGTTTATCAGCCGCCTCGGGGAGAAGGCTATCCCTTTGTACCAGCTGCTGAGGAAGACAGACAATTTCGTCTGGAGTACAGCTGCTGACGAGGCATTTGAGGATTTGAAGCGGCAGTTAGCCAATCCGCCTGTTCTTGCAGCTCCGGTCGACAAGGAACCACTATTATTATACATAGCGGCTAATGCTCGGGCAGTTAGTGTGGCTATTGTGGTGGAGCGCAAAGAGGCAGGCAAGGAATATCCGGTTCAGCGGCCGGTTTATTATATCAGTGAGGTGCTGATTGAGTCCAAGCAAAGGTATCCGCATTGGCAGAAGCTGGTCTATGGTGTTTTTATGGCCAGTCGGAAATTGAAGCAGTACTTTCAAGGGCACCCCATCACAGTGGTCAGTTCGGCTCCCTTGGGTGATATTATACAGAATCGGGAGGCGACTGGCCGGATTGCCAAGTGGGCTATAGAGTTGGGGCCGCACGGTTTGAAGTACGTGCCTCGGACGGCCGTGAAGTCTCAAGCACTTGTTGATTTCATCAATGATTGGACGGAATTACAGGCACCAGAGGAGAAGCCGGATCACACATATTGGACTATTCATTTTGACGGATCCAGGCAATTGGAAGGCTCGGGGGCTGGAGTCGTATTAACTTCCCCGCGAGGTGATAAGTTTTGTTATGTTCTCCGCTTGATGTTCCCTTGTACTAATAATGCAGCTGAGTATGAAGCCTTGCTCCATGGTCTGCGGATGGCTAAAGAGATGAATTTAAGCCGGGTCAAGTGTTTTGGTGACTCGGACCTAGTGGCTCAACAGGTGTCTGGCACTTGGGATTCTAAAGACCCGCTCATGGCTGCATATCGTCGGGAAGTGGATAATATTGCAGGTTGTTTCAAGGGTTATCAAGTGGATCATGTGGACCGTCGGAAGAATGAAGCGGCGGATGCTTTAAGCCGGTTGGGCTCTCAGCGTAAACTGGTTCCGCCTAACGTCTTTTTGGATGTGTTGCACAATCCGTCAGTCAAGCTCCCAGGTGAAGTGGATTTGGCCATTCCTGATCCGGAGTCCCAATTGGTGGCAGCCCTGCATGTTATTCTGGATTGGACAGTTCCTTATCTTGCGTACATGACAAGGGGGGAATTGCCAGAGGATGAGATTCTGGCCAAGCAGATAGTCCGGCGATCCAAGTCTATGACGATTGTCAATGGTGAATTACATCATTGCAGTGTATCAGGGGCGTTTCAACGTTGTGTCTCTCCTGAAGAGGGCTGTGAAATCTTAAGAGAAATCCATGAAGGGGATTGTGGGCACCACGCCGGTTCAAAGTCTCTGGTTGCAAAGGCGTTTCGTCATGGGTTCTACTGGTTGACAGCTCATGCTGACGCGGAGGACTTGGTTAAACGGTGTGATGGATGTCAGAAATTTTCAAGGCGTGCTCATGTGCCGGCTCAGGAGTTGAGGATGATCCCAATAACATGGCCGTTTGCAACTTGGGGGCTAGACATGGTTGGACCTTTTAAAAGATCCAAGGATAAGAAAACTCACCTTTTGGTGGCAGTTGATAAATTTACCAAGTGGGTTGAAGCGGAGCCTGTCAGCAAGTGTGATGCAGCAACAGCAGTACAGTTCATCAAGAAGGTGATTTTCCGGTTTGGTTTTCCACACAGTATCATTACTGATAATGGTACCAATTTATCCAAGGGTGCTATGAAGGAGTTCTGTGAACGTGAGCACATCCGACTTGATGTGTCGTCAGTAGCACACCCCCAGTCCAATGGACAGGCAGAACGAGCTAATCAGGAAATATTGCGAGGCATCAAACCTCGGCTTTTGGTCCCATTGCAAAGAACACCAGGATGTTGGGTTGAAGAGCTGCCATCTGTATTATGGAGTATCAATACTACGCCAAACCGGTCCACAGGATACACGCCATTTTTCATGGTCTATGGAGCAGAGGCAGTTCTCCCTAGTGACATCCAGCACGATTCGCCTCGTGTGGCAGCTTATGTTGAGGCAGACAATGAGACAGCACGACAAGATGCTTTGGACCTATTGGACGAAGAGCGTGATATAGAGGCTGCCCGTTCGGCGATTTACCAGCAAGATCTTCGTCGCTATCACAGTCGCCGGGTTAGAACCATAACTTTTCAAGAAGGAGATTTGGTGCTTCGATTCATCCAAGATCAAACGGATATGCACAAGTTATCCCCACCCTGGGAGGGACCTTTCGTAGTCAGCAAGAATCTGCACAACGGGTCGTATTATCTGATTGACATTCGAGAGCATCAAGACTCACGTACATCAGAAGAAGAGACCAACAGACCGTGGAATATAGCTCATCTTCGGCCTTACTATACTTGAGCCATTGGCTCTATTTATGTACATATTATGACAGTGTATATATTATCTTTGATATATCAAACCGGAGCCTCAGCTGAAGCGGGGTCTCTGTCTTTTTCATCATGCGAGGTTACACGGAGTGGTTCTGTCTAAAGCGGCCTCCGGTTTACCCTTTGACATTTGTTTTCATATCACTGGGGACTTTGGTCGTGTCCGAACCAACGAACACCCTTTGATAGGCGACAGCCACCAGATCATTTGGGGACTGAGTCAAGTTTGAACCAGTAATGCCTCTTGGTCGGCCTAAGGCCACAAAATCACTTGGGAGCATGGTCGGGCCCGAGCCATTGCTACGCCTCTTGATTTGGCATATATGCCACGAGTCATTTGGGGACCTAGCTGACTTGAATCATTGTCACCCCTATTGGGGGCCTTGATCCTGTCCGACCATGGTAATGCCATCTGAACAGCTTAATATAGCATATTTTTGCGAATGATTTTTATCATTACTTTCGTTTCCATCTTGTTTTCATGGTTTGTTCGTTTTTGCTTTTTGTTGGATTTCTTTATGTCGACAAGCATATTTTTTTCCGGTTCAGCCAATGATTTTTGATCCCCCTTCTAATCCGGAGGAGTCTCCCGGTTTACTTTTTCCCTGTTAACTTCATGGAATAACCAGGGGGCTTGTATTAAGTCAGCACGGTTTGTACGGGGGCTACTTTCTCCCTTTTTGACGGTAATGGTTTATAAAACCACCGCTTCAGGCTTGGATAAGCCAGCTTTATACCCAAACATGGAAGGTATTTATGTATCATGTGTTTGTTATATTTCTGATACACATATCAAAATCATAATCCGGCTGCGGTATAACCGCTACCGAAGTTCAAATTTTTTCTGATTGCAGGAAATATGAATTAAAGTTTTTCAAGCAAAAGCTTTAGTACTTATGCACGAAGGCATATCCCAGGCAGAAGTTTTAACTATCCTATTACAAGGCAGCATGGTGCCCAAACAAAATCATTGTTTTTTTAGAAGGATGATTCAAATAGCATTTCAAACCGGCTTCCGGTTCAAGCTTGCTCCTCGTCCTCCGCCGCTTCAGCTTCCTCGTCTCTACCCATTGGCTGGAAATCAACAGTGGTCCAGTCGATTCCCATTAAAGCTTGGAAAACAGCTTCTTCATGGATCAGGGAAGATGGTTCAATATCAGGGGCGTAAGTGTGCTTACGGATTGGAGGAATCAGATTCTCCGCTTCAACAGTTGGGGCAGGCACTCGCTTGTTTTGATTATTGTATTGCGCTTGATAATGCGTCAAATCTGCCTCTTCAGCTAGCTGGCAAGCCAGAGGGCGCACTGCACGGTTTATAGCCCTTAAATCTTCTTCGTCGAACTCAGAGCCGTCTTCTTTCAGACTGGGATAGCCTTGAGCTGCTTCCACAGGATCAAAGTCGGGCACCCATGCCTTTGCCCGGATTAAGGCATTGATGGCTCCGGTTCGGGCAGCGGATTTTTTCAGCTCCTCAATCCGGGCTGGAAGCATTGACAACTTGCTAAGAGTGTCCTGGATTAAGGAGGGCACCGGGTTGTTGTGAGAAGTTGTGCTGATGATCCGTTGGGCTCCAGTGTACAATTGTTCTACCAAGGTGTAGGCAGCTTTCAGTTTCTTCCTCACATCATTTCCTAAGTGCCCAATACATGTACCTACAAAAGGATTGGAATGGTCTCAAACCGGATTTACGATACAGCAGATTCAAATTTATCACAGAAGTTACAAGGAGTTTACCAAAGATTGCAGCAGTCATGGAGTGTATTTGCTGTTGTACGGCCGTCAGTTCATCTACCACTGGTTTAAGGGCCCGCTTCAGCATTTTCTGCTCTTTTGGTTAAACCGGCCTTCTCAGTGGCCCAGTCAGCTCGCTCTTTCTTGAAATTTTGTTTCAGCCGTTCAGCAGTGCTCAAAGCGCTGGTTAATTCTTGCTTGGCCTTATCTGTTTCAGCTTGCTAGGTCTTCAGGGCCTCCTGCAAATCGGCAATCCGGTCCTCCTTGATTTTAATTTCAGCCTGCATACAGATGGCATTTTAAAGCTTTGCACAGGCGAGCCAAGAAATTGAAGTATCAACCACATAACAAAGTTATATGCCTGATACTTGGGGGCTAATGTACCTTCAGATTTTATTGTTCGATTACAAAGTCCCGAGCTAAATACAAGTATTCAACTTGGCACTTGGGGGCTAATGGCTATTTGATCAAGTTGTGTTCTAAGGACAACTTTTATTCTTTAGCCCCGGTTTGCTTATGCTAAACCGGCCCTCGAGGGTTACACCGATGGATTTCAATAATTATATATTCAGGATCAAGTCCCGGTTTGACCAAGGTCACAAACCGGCCCTTGGGGGCTACCGGGATGAATGCAAGGGCAGAAAAGAAAGAAGGAATTTACCTCAAATTTATCCCTCATCATTTTAACCAGGCCAGCTTCACAGTCACGGCTAGTATAAAGCCGGTTCAAATAGCCAGAGTGAAGATCTTGAGCATTCAGAGCGGCATATGTTTCTAATTCAACATCCCATTTTCCTTTATTCAAAGGGGAAGAATCCTCTTTCATGGTATGCCTGGTAAGGGTGGCAGGATTCCCGGGTTCAGAGTGGCCTACACCGGTAATCACAACATCATCATCTTTTGACTCGCCGGTTTGGGTTGGTGCGGCCGTTTTGTCAGCAGGAGTGTGGGATTTCTCAATCTGGACAGAGCTGGCAGGCGGATCAGCAGATGCTGGAGTATTAGTAAGACCTTCTTCAGGGATAATGTTGTCTTGCAGAGGAGGATCATTGGGGATATCTTCAGAAGTAAACATTTCACGATCCGGCGCTTGGTCATGTTCTGGGGCTATATTTTCTTCAGCCGCTTTATCCAGGCGGGCCTTCTTGCTTGGTTTCGGTTTAGCCCTGGAAGAAAAGATAAAAATTAAGGAAAAGTGTAAACCATTGCGCAGCATACTGGAAACATATGTTCGGTTTAACTTACCCAGCAACTGTTTTCATAGGTGGTAGCTGGGTGGCTGACGATTCACCAGATGAGGAATGAGAAGTGACCTGATAATCGGAGTCGGATGGATTAAGAGGTTGACGGAAGAAACCCGCTTTATGATTTAAATCAATAAAAAGGTTGGAGACCTCGGAGCGGCGTTTTCGAACCGGACTGTTTGGTAAACCAGCAGAGGTAACTACCTAGCCACTGTGCCGGGTTGTGCGGCGAGCTTCGTGTTGCTGGGTCTTCATAAGAAATTGGGAATCCAGATAAGCAAGAGGATGAGAAAATTTAACTTTCCGGTTTGCCCGGCGAAATTTTGGCAAAGGCAAGATTTCTGAATCAGAAGAGAGAATGGTTACCTCAACGAAAACCGCATTGCTGGCTTCAGCGTCATCCTGACAAACATCATCATCAATAAGGCGTGTGAAAAGTAAGCCAAGTGAATCAAGTTCTACCTCAAGATCCGGATTACCCACATCGTCATCAATGGCTGGGTCAGATGAAGCGGTGGTTTTTCTCTTATGAGCTGGTTTCTTGACGACCTTGGTTTTGGGCCGGGTTGGCCGTCCTGCCTTCTCCGTTTTGTCTTGAGGAAGTTTCTTACTCCAGAACGGATTATCACCCTGGATCAGCAGTAATTAAAACATTGAACATATAAAATAGTAAACCGGTTCAACAATAGAGCAATTGAAATATTACCGCAGGTGGTTGGTGGAGTAGTAAGGAAGCAGCCCGGTTTGAGCACAGAGGTGCTCCGGTTCATTCAACATCTTTTTCACAGATTCTGTGACTTCGTCCTCAGGGAGTTGGATTTTAGTGTGTCGGAGTGGGTCATCGACACTATCAGTATACTCACACATCAAATTTGGGCGCCGGCTTAGAGGCAAAATGCTCCATGATATCCAGCAGCGTGCAAGGTCTATTCCTGTTAAACCATTGGCCATGAAGGCCCGGAGCTTGGACAGTTGAGGAGCATATTTAATTCTCTCCTTGGCACTTAGCCTCTGTGGAAAAGGGTGAGTGTTGCTGAGCCGTTCTGGACGGAAGCCAGGCAAGGGATTTTCGTTGTCAGGAGATGTATCCTTGCAATAAAACCAAGTTACGTTCCATTCTTTGGGGTGCGTATGGAGTTTGACGTGAGGATAGGTAATTTCTTTCCTCTTCTGAATGGCCATACCGCCCAGTTCAGTATTAGGGCCGTCAGTGAATTCAGTACGGCGGTTCAGATAAAAGAGATCTCTAAATAACTCGACGGAAGGTTCCTCTTGAAGGATGCCTCAGAACGCACTTGAAAATGACATAGATTGGTGACGGAGTTGGGGGCGATATCCTGTGGACGGAGTTGAAAGTTGGCTAACACATCCCGATAAAATTTGGAGCCGGGCGGTTTGAAGCCCCGGGCCATATGATCTGTGAAGACCACGACCTCTCCTTCCTGGGGTGTAGGAGGACATTCATCTCTAGGAACCCTCCAATGAATCGTGTCTTTGCTATCCAAAGCGCCAATCAGGACTAGATCGTTCAGCTGTGATTCTGTGACACGGGAGGGAACCCAGTTGCACTCGTACACTTGTTTGGCCATGACAAGATCTACAAGAAATAAATGATCCGGTTCAAGAACATGCCGGATAAAACGGTGTTGATCTAATTATGGTAAACCGGACGCAGTACCCATAAACCGGTTTTCTACAATGTTGCATCAGATGGATTCTGGCGGATCAACCAGGGGACTAATGACATATATAACGGACTAGCAATTTTTTCTCTATGGTGAAGTTAAACCGCCTGGCCTAAGCATCGGAAGCAATCGAAGCTATAGATAACTAGTTATGCAGAAACAAGTTTCACAAAATTATGTTACAGCCACAGATCTACAGCAAGCTCATAAAAACAGGAAATATTTTGAAGACTAAGACGGAAACAGAAGTGAACCATTGAGCGGACAGATGCGGGAGATCTATGAGCTTGTATGAGAAATGTTAAGCGGATGCTAAAGGGATCGCTACTGAACACAGCAAGAGTTCACAGATGCATTCAAGATCAGAGAGCAGCTATGAAAGCACGATGAACATAGCAAGAACATGAAACCCTAGGAACAGATCTAGGTTAAGTGGGAGAGAGAACTTACTAGGAACGGAGAGGATGCGGAAAGACGCCGCGACACTCTGGTGCGTGCAGGTTGATGCAGCGGCTTGAAACGAGGCAGAGGTCGACGGTGGTGGCAGAGCTCCAAAGCCGGCAACGTGAGGAAGAAGAAGAAGAAGGGACGAAGGGGAAGAGAAAACAAATGACCCTTCGGTCTTATTTATAAGGCAACTGAGCTAGGTCAAACGCGCGAATCCAGGAGCTGTCATTAAGAGGGCGTTATGAATTTCATAATGATGTCATGCCGGTTTATAGTAGCCAAATCTGATGACGTCATGCCGGTTTACAGCAATCAAACATGATGACGACATGAAGATTTGCCAATTAACAGAAGACATCCAAGACGCAAGATGGTGTGAAGGATTGACATGAACCAGTTCAAATCAATCTGGGGCCTAATGTTGGGGATATTACCACTGGGTGTAAACCGGCCTACTTGGGCCGGGTTAACGTCATAGTGGTATAAGCAGGTGAAGGCCCAAGGCCTATAGTCGGTTTAGAATTTGTAGCTGTAAAACCGACCTGATGTACAACTTATATTGTAAGTTAGGAATAGAGAGATACCGACCGGGATACGAATATGAACCGGCTGGGACTCTATGGACCGACGGGCGTCACCCGTGTATATAAGGGGACGGCCCGGCGGCGGTTCAAGGGAGATAACCACAACTCGGGCCTAGGCGAAGCTTGTTTGCTCCCTAGCCATCGAGACCACATCAATTCCATCACAACTAGACGTAGGCTTTTACCTTCATCGAAGGGGCCGAACTAGTATAAACCCCACGTGTCTTTGTGTCCGCTTTAACCCCTTCAAGTAAACTCGTAGCGATGGCTCCACGACTAAGTCCATTCGCTAGGACATCTGCCGTGACAAATCCACGACAGATACCATTGCAGAAATTCTTCTATCTATTAAGCTTATTTTCTAAAAGAGAGATGGGTAAGAAACATGTAGAAAATATGATCAGCATGCTATAAAATTTCATGATGCAAGGATACGCACACGCTTCTTAGAATTGAGTTGACATATTTTTGCTGGACTGGAGCGAACTAATTCTTTGGCCACTGGAATCTGCTTATTATCAGTAGGAGTTGGGTTTCTCTCTGCTAGAGCAGTATCTATAAAAACTGGAGTTGGTTTATTATCTCCTTGCGTTTGGATCTTTTGCAAAGGCCTCATTTGTAACCCTTCATATTCTAACATAGTCGTCTTCCCCTTGCATGCCTTGTATAGAAGAACGGTGCTTTAATTATAAAACATGCGACAGCAGAGAGATGGAATAGGTGCTGAAGAATAGAAAGGCATGACATATTGACATGTATTCCCTCCATCCGGAAAAAAATGGATGGGTCTAGGCATATTTCAGTTCTAGATACATCCTTTTTTTATCCATTTCGGCAACATGTAATCCCGACGGAGGGAGTATGGTGTAAGAGCTAGGGATATGACAGGACAACACAGCAAAAAAACACTAATTGAATGTAAAATTGTATGCTAGCGGAATACGTACATAAATAACTAAGGCAACATACACATGTATGATTGGGAAAATAAGATGGCATTGCAACAGAGCACTAGAACAACACTTCAATGTAAAAAAACATGGTACGGTAGACAGATGAAGTACATACTGATGAATAACAATGCATAAGATATTCAGAAGCATGATGTCCAAATTAACCAGATGGCATTGCGATAGAGTAGAATGACAGTACTTGAATTTGAAAACATGTTATCATGAATGGAATAGGTACTGAAAAACAGGAAGGCATGACATATTTACATGCATGATCAGCATGCTAAGCACATGGCATTGCAACAGAGTAGATACACTCCAGGACATTATATGCATGTTGTACCCATATCATAGGGCAAGTTAGAGCAAGGACCTTGTGGGGTGAAGATGATTCATCTTCTTTCTGCAAGCCTTCTGAAGAACTGCCTTTACATGTTCCATCATATTGGGTATCATTGACATCAAGTTTATTGGCCTTTACATTGCTTCGTGAGGTTCTTGTGGATATATTAGTGTGTGCAATTATATCTGACATGCATGGAAGACAATTAGTAGTTAGATTTATGTAATGAGTGCCTGTAGGAGACGACATAAATAGTAGGACTTGGGTTAACTAGCAGCAACAGGTCTCATAAACTAAAAGGAGAACACAGATGAAAGCTACAAAATATGTATCGTTTGTACTCGAGATTAACTAGATGGCACAGAAAAGTATTAAAGAACAACATAGGTAATACTAGAACTGGTATAATACTATAATGACCAGCTTGTGGGATAGCATTGGCTGATGGATGATAACTATGGAACAGCGTTACCTAAAGAACAAGTATCTTAGCTCAACTATGAAATAGTGTGAACTCCTGAACAAGACCCGTAAGAGATCAGCATGAATATACAGTGAAATGTGATGATCTATTTTCCATGCTTAGATGAATAACAAAGCCATAAATGTTGCACACAAGTAAGATGAGGGTACAACCTATCTGGCTGCCATCCATAGGAGTGAGCATCATGTGCTGACTTGTCGATGGCCCTGCAGTTGTTGTGGCTGTCCATGTCGGGCACACGCATTCGATGCAGGGAACTGTTGAGTGGGGACTATAGCTCCCTTCTGGTGTATGCTTCCCTTGTTGGAGCAGTTGCGGTGAGTCGGAAGACGGTGAGTCTGAAGATGCAGATAACGCATAATGTTAAGAACGACATATCTCTTTGATCTGAAGAAATACACTAAGAGATCAACAGCAAGGTACGAGAGTGGTCACACGTCTGTTGACTGAAGTCTAAATTGGGGTCACACGATTTTATTTTATTTTGGTACTGTCGGATCTACGCCGGATGGCTTGATGGCTGTCTTGTGCCTCGCGACTGACACTGTTCGGAATCTTCCCTGAAGAGCCAGCGACCAACGGAAGAGCAGCCTGCCTCCGCCATCCGTGGCCCCGGCCAAAACCCCGCTCCCCGCCCCACCGCATTGCCATGGTTGCGCCGCCCCCGGGCCAATCCACAAAGACTCCCCGTCATCCAGATCCGGCGGCGGTAGTACCTTCAACCCATGCAACTCTAAAAGATAGCCATCTAAGCGATGCTTCCACGGCGAACTTGTGGCCCCGCACCCTTACATTAGACACCAGCCAACCGGCGGCCTAGGAGCTCCGCCGCCTCGAGGGGTGTTGCTTCCCATTGGGAATCGATTGGCCCAGAATAAAAATTCAGACAACTGACGCCTAAATGAAGTGATTTGAGATGAGGGTGTGACCTATCTGGCGGCATGGTGAAGTAGGCAGGTCCATCTGCTGAGTCGGTGAGGCCGGTGTGGTTGCGGTGGCGACCAGCGGCAGGGAAAGAGCGATGTCGCGACGGTCGACGGCTGCGCGGAAGCAGCGCTAGGACTCTAGACGGATCCAAAGTTGGAGCCGCTCTGGCACCGTGAACAACGGCGGGGGTGAATCGGCTCGGATACGGTTCACGCGGCCATCGTCGAGGCAGCACCAGCAGCACGGCGTAAGAGGCACAAGGTCCAGTGCACGACGGCAAATGGACAGCGTCTCCGGCATTAGGGAGGAGGGTGGCTATGAAATTGGTGCGGTGGGGGCGCCATGGAGGTGGGGCTGAGGTTTCGCGGCTCGGGGGAAGGGAGCTTCCCGGGGAGAAGGTGATTTGGCACCCACAAGGTATGAATGGGGGCGGGCGGGGGGGGGGGAATTGGGAGGGGAGTGGAACCATGTCTTACGGACACATTTGTCTGAAATGTGAGGGGGGGTTGCAGTTCTACCCTTGCCTATAGGCTTCTCGGCTTGGATCTATGTACTGAGGGTCGGGGATAGTAGAGTAACTTTTGCTTCTCCCCAAATACTGGGCGGGAGCGATTTCGGGCGAGGAGGGAGTGTTTTGAACTATAGTGGGTGCGAGCGATTTCGGGCGAGGAGAGCGTGTTTTGCCGACCATGGTTTATGAATTATTCGGCACATGTCATTTCGGCCGAGGAGAAGGCGCGCTTGGATGAAGTTACGAACCTACCCTCAATGTACAACGGGCCAATTGATGTGTGTCCCACATAGGACGGTAATTTCGCGTATCCTATTTATTTTCTCGGGCGAATTCCACCGAGCAGAGAGGATATTTAACGGTTCGTTCAAATTTTGGGAGAACGAGCATCCACGTCTACCTTACCAAGTCAATTCGAATCAAATTTTGAAATATTAGCTTGCCACTTCTTTTTTCGATGGAGAGATGATGCTCGGGAGTAATGTGTTTTTACATGCTTGTTGCTAGCGATTTACTATATGACAAATAGTTGACCCACTCAAAAACATGAATCAAACCCAAAATGAAATATCTCGATTCAATGAAATAGCTCGTTCAGTAGGTCAAAATGGTGAACCAAATCCAAAATTGAACACCTCAATCGAGTAGCATGTTGTACAGTATTATAGTACTCCATGAACATGTTGAAATTCAAATTAATGAACTTGTTTGATATACGCATATATCCGTTCATGTGTGGATTGCAGAAAACATGTTCTCCCATTTAGTTATTTGAATGCAAGTTTATATTGAAACATGGTTTATATCAGTCTTTGATGCATAAAACGCGACCTCCCCCTCTCCCG
>NC_057813.1:65860385-65861638 GCF_018294505.1 Triticum aestivum
CATTGTTTGGGGCTGTGAGCGAAACTCCGGCCGGATCTCCTCATGGATGGAACCCGAATAGGCGATAAACCTGGACTAGAGACTTGAGTGTTTAGGTAGGTCGTGGTCTACACCCACGTCGGCTTTCGCTTGAAGTCTGCCGAGCACATGTCGTGTGCAGACGCTAAGTGGTGGAAACATGTATGAAGAAGTACACCCCTGCAGGGTTAACATCATCTATTCGAATAGCCGTGTCCGCGGAAAAGGACTTCTGGATTACTTATATCAGTTCATAGACAAGTGAAAGTGGATACTTTAAAATGCGCAAGATAAGCGTGAGTGCTATGGATGGCGTTCTCGTAGGGAGACGGGAGCGGATCCATAGTGGTGTATTGATATGGTGAATATGTGGACTCGTGTGCGCCACCTCAAAAGAGTCGCTTGCAGTCCTAGTTTAGGATAGCCACCAAGTCAAAGCTGGCTTGCTGCAGTTAAACCCCACCACCCCTTTGTTGATAATGATGCATATGTAGTTAGTTCTGATGTAAGTCTTGCTGGGTACATTTGTACTCACGTTTGCCTATTTTATGTTTTTGCAGAGAGACTTCAGTCTCACTAGTAGTTTCGCATGGACTTCGACGTTTAGCTTGTTACCTCAGCTACGATCTTGTGCCCTCGGCAGGATCTGGTAGATAGTCAGGCTTCTCAGCCTTTTTCATTTATAGTTGTCTGTACTCAGACATGATAGCTTCCGCTTGTGCTTTGACTTGTATGCTCTGATTGTTGGGTCATGAGACCCATGCTTGTAATATCTCGCTCCTCGGAGCCTATTGAATAAACTACTTGAGTAGTAGAGTCATTTTGTGATGCCATGTTGTATTGCACATATCGAGCATATTGTGTGTATGTTATTGAAATGCTTGGTATGTGTGGGATCTGACCATCTAGTTGTTTATCTTTAGTAGCCTCTCTTACCGGGAAATGTCTCCTAGTGTTTCCACTGAGCCATGGTAGCTTGCTACTGCTCCGGAACACTTAGGCTGGCCGGCATGTGTCCTTCTTCGTTCCTGTGTCTGTCCCTTCGGGGAAATGTCACGCTTTGAGTACCGGAGTCCTGTTAGCCCGCTACAGCCCGGTTTACCGGAGTCCTGCTAGCCCAGTGCTACAGCCCGGACCCACTTGCTGATGACCGACACGTTCGAAGCTGGGTCATGAATGCCTGTCCCTGTAAGTCTGTGCCACTTTGGGTTTACGACTAGTCATGTCAGCCCGGG
>NC_057813.1:65862658-65869611 GCF_018294505.1 Triticum aestivum
GGTCATTAGGGCCTAACTACCCCGCTAATCAACCCCCTAGGCCACTGACAGCGGGCCCCACCCCTGGTCAAACCCCAGTCAGCGCTGGGTTTGACCGGGATTAGCTCCTGTGTCACTGACGTGTGGCCCCCACACGTCAGATTTGACCCGGGGCAGCCCTGTTGACTTGCTGACGCAAGCATGACGCAGTGCTGATGTCATAACTCATTTTCTGGATTTAATTTAATTCTGAAATTCCAGAAAATGCCTAAAACTTCAATAAATCATAGAAAATTAACCGTAACTCCAAATTAAATAAATTATATATGAAAAATTATCAGAAAAATTCAAGGAATCCATCTGTACCATTTTCATGCATGTTAGAACAACTTATCACTACTGTTTAGGACAAATGAAGTGAATGATATTTAAATAATCACATATGGAGTTTGAATTTGAATCTTGTATTCAAACCAACTTCATTTATTCTGTTGCTAGTTGCATTAGCTCAAAACACATTCATTTTGCCATGTCATGATCATGCATCATGTTGTGCATTGCATTGATTGTGTTCCTTTCTGTGTTGCCGGTATTTGTCCCCTCTCGATAGACGTGATACCGATGATGTGATCGTTGACACTGATGAAGACTCAATGTTATCTTCAGAAGTGCCAGGCAAGCAAAACCCCCTTGTTCATTCCGATACAATCCTACTCTCTCGCCCCTGCTCTCTTTTAATGCATTAGGACAACACCGATTTATCTGTTACTTGCTGCGGTAGCTGAACCCCTTTATCCTTTGCATGACCTGTCATTGCCACAGTAAATAGATGAAACCCACTAGCATGAGTAGGAGTTGTTTGAGCCCTGTTGTGCCTACTCATTCATGCTTGTTTGTCATGCCTGCTACTGCTTAGAGTTGAGTCAGGTCTGATTCATCGGGGATGAATCAGAGGCGTGTGAACATGTCCTACTGTGTGTGAGCTAAGTGTGTGAACACGATTTGGTAAAGGTAGCGGTGAGAGGCCATGTAGGAGTACATGGTGGGTTGTCTCATTGTAGCCGTCCTCAGAAACTGAGTTCTGTGTTTGTGATCCATGATTCAGTTACTACCATACATTGGGCCCTGAAATATGACCCCGCTCGACTTCTCATTCACCCTCGTCCTCTGTCCAGGAGTTGCAAGTAGTTTCTGGTGTTTGTAGTATGCTGGAGGCCGTGGACAGCGCTGACCGTAGGGGTGGGCTGTGATGCGGTAGGCACATGGCCGGGTAAACCGGGCGCCCGTTTGGTGTCACGGAACCCTGTTCACATCGTTTGGGGCTGTGAGCGAAACTCCGGCCGGATCTCCTCATGGATGGAACCCGAATAGGCGATAAACCTGGACTAGAGACTTGAGTGTTTAGGTAGGTCGTGGTCTACACCCACGTCGGCTTTCGCTTGAAGTCTGCCGAGCACATGTCGTGTGCAGACGCTAAGTGGTGGAAACATGTATGAAGAAGTACACCCCTGCAGGTCGTAGTTCAGGATAGCCACCGAGTCAAAGCTGGCTTGCTGCAGTCAAACTCCACCATCCCCTTTGTTGATAATGATGCATGTGTAGGTAGATCTGATGTAAGTCTTGCTGGGTACATTTGTACTCACGTTTGCCTATTTTATGTTTTTGCAGAGAGACTTCAGTCTCACTAGTAGTTCCGCTTGGACTTCGACGTTTAGCTTGATACCTCAGCTACGATCTTGTGCCTCGGCAGGATCTGATAAATAGTCAGGCTTCTCAGCCCTTTTCATTTATAGATGTCTGTACTCAGACATGATAGCTTCCGTTTGTGCTTTGACTTGTATGCTCTGAATGTTGGGTCGTGAGACCCCTGTTTGTAATATCTCGCTCCTCGGAGCCTATTGAATAAATACTTGAGTTGTAGAGTCATGTTGTGATGCCATGTTGTATTTGCACATATCGAGCATATTGTGTGTATGTTATTGAAATGCTTGGTATGTGTGGGATCTGACAACCTAGTTGTTTATCCTTAGTAGCCTCTCTTACCGGGAAATGTCTCCTAGTGTTTCCACCGAGCCATGGTAGCTTGCTACTGCTCCGGAACACTTAGGCTGGCCGGCATGTGTCCTTCTTCGTTCCTGTGTCTGTCCCTTCGGGGAAATGTCACACGATGAATACCGGAGTCCTGTTAGCCCGCTACAGCCCGGTTCACCGGAGTCCTGCTAGCCCAGTGCTACAGCCTGGATTCACTCGCTGATGACCGACACGTTCGATGCTGGGTCATGGATGCCTGTCCCTGTAAGTCTGTGCCACTTTGGGTTTACGACTAGCCATGTCAGCCCGGGCTCCTTATCATATGGATGCTAGCGACACTGTCATATACGTGTGCCAAAAGGCGCAAACGGTCCCGGGCAAAGGTAAGGCGACACCCGTGGGAATACCGTGCGTGAGGCCGCAAAGTGATATGAGGTGTTACATGCTAGATCGATGTGGCATTGAGTCGGGGTCCTGACAGCGTTGGTATCAGAGCTTGACTGCCTGTAGGATTACCAAGCCAAACCGGTCGAAGTTGAGTCTAGAAATTCTTTAGTTATATAAGGGAATTGATTGTGGGATGGAACGTAAGGCTCTTTTTACTCCTTATACCTCATGCCCTTCTGATCTAAGTCATCTTATCTTTCCTGCGGGGATTAAGAACTAGGCTATCTCTTCTTTCTATTAGGATCACGTGTTACTAATCAGTAGACTTATAAGATTGTTGGATTTAAGTCTCAGTTCAGTTCCTACTACTTCCGTATGTTAATTGTTGATCTCGGAACCTTGATATTGTGCTTCTGAGTGGTTATGCCACCATTTTTGTGATTGTCTCAAATCTTTTTGAGCAATTATAGCCGTTATGCTGTCCGAGTCATCCCAGGTTTCTAAATAGTCCGATGCATTTGCAAATCCCTTCCTTCTGTTTCCGATGTTCCCATGGGCCAGATTAACCACACTAATCAGTGTGTTGAGGTAATTATTGCCTCGACATATATGTTGGAATTATTATTATGACCCTAAGTGCTTAGGGGATCATCTAGTGGTCTAGCCATGATTTGTGTCCTAGTGTGAAGATTCTGGCCTTTATTCTCGGAAGCATCCCGTGATGCTACTTAGTAGTAGGTATTCTACTCCTGGGTTCTGAACCCGAGATTCACTCTACCTACTTCATGTTGATAGTAATTGCTAGTGCCTTTAGGATATTAGTAACCTTTGCGATAGTCCTTGAAGTCCGTGGTATCTTCTTCTTCCAAATACCATGAACTACTTATGGCAGATGTTTATTGGATCAAAAAAAAATCACAATTAGAGTACTCTTGAGGAGTTCTCCATTCATAAATCGTGACTCTGCCGGTTCTACCTTTCTGCATGGGTTATCCGGAAGAAATATGTTGAACTTGGTTCGACATACTAATCTATGCATCCACAACTCAGAAAGTTATATGTTCCTTTGAGTTGTTCTCTTTAGTTGCATTCTGACCCTCGTCTATCAATTGATAGTCAAGAGTATGCGTGCGTTCGTTCATCGATGCCTATGACTCTTGTGGTCTGTCAAGCCATTCTATTCCGGAATGACTAGGAGAAACAAACTCCAGTACCTCTTCCATATCTAGGATTGGGTCAAAGTAGTTGTATTCCGCAGATCAAATGCCAATCCAGCTTTTGGTTCTGCTCTACCTTGGAGTATTACATATTTTATATCGAGATTGTTATAGGAATTGCACACCATCCCATGAACTCTTGGTACAGTGATACTTCTTGCCATCACTGTTCATTCCTCGGCCCTCGTGTTGATGCAACCGGAATACCGACAAATGAATTGTGATGTGTGAAATCAATACTGCTAGCAACTCTGTTGCTTGGTAGTTAAAGGATAATAATTTCATTCTTAGTATGTTGGTTTTCGAATCATCCTTCTAAGACTGATCGTGCTACCTAGTCCTTATTTCGGTGCACCCTTCGATTGATGAGTTAGGATCTTGTCAAGTCCTCACTCATTTGATCATATCGTCTTGCCCTCAAAAGCAAGATTGTTCTCGAGCTTAGTAACATACCGGTGGTTTGTGACTTTCCAAATATCTTCTTGGAGGTGTTACCGGGTTGTCACCTGACCGCTATGTTGAGTTCGTGATCAAGTTGGTTTCTTGTGAACCACCTTCTCTCCAAGAATCGGTGTTAGATATCCCTGAGCTAGTTGGTTAAGCTAGACAACAACTTGGAGAGTTGGAAGATAAAAGCTTGTCTGACTTAGTTCGTTCCAAAGGGATATTCTTGTGTAGTGTGTGTTGAAGAAAGATGATATCTTCATCGATTGGTCCTTGTGATCAGTTGCTGGACCTATTGTCTTATCAATCCTTTGATTTGAGTGTGGGCTATCGTCAAATCAAATCAGTACCAACGATGCTCGTAATGTTGTCTTACTCGTGGTTGATCCCTCGAGCATACACCCTTACATCTTTGGTCTGACCAATGCTATCACTTGTTCACTTAACTATGGAATTCCTTTTAAAAGGAAACCCGGATGAATTGTTGTTGAGCCCATTGACAACATCCTTATTCCCTCCATGATTTTGTTGAACATTAAGTTAGTGTTGGAAACTTTTGAAAGCATTTCTTCATGCTAGTTCATGGAGCAAATGTTCGGATGTAAGAAGTGACTTCCTCCAGTCCATGTGCATTTGATGCAAGTTGCCGCCGTGGATTCGAGAAAGTCAATGTTGTTTCCTTTGGAATCATCCCAAGTCAGTCATGCATACGTGCGAAGTATTCTGTGGTCTGGAGATTTGCAACCTCCATTCTATATGTATATCCTAGCACACCAAGCCACTGATTGAGTTGTTCAAAGATAAAGGAGTCTGTCCAAGGTGAACTCTTTGGATTTCCACGCGTGGAGACTTCGATGTCCTTAATGATGGTTTCCCCTCCTGAACTCGGTAGTGTTTTATTATAAGACTACCACGTGGTCATGTTTGTCTGGGACAGCATGTTCACATGTTGTAGCAGAACCAGCTCATGTTTTGGAGCTTACTATCGTAGCTCACTCCCCGAGAATCCCGCAACATTATCTCGTCGATTTGCGTTGCAAACTTTCATTTTTCTTTCTAGACTTGATGAGTCTGGGATATCCTGACACCAACCAGATCTGAATCTCAGGCAGATATGATGGTTTGGAACATTTCCCAAGAACTATAATATTGGTCCCTCGATAACCGGTAAAGTGGATGTCGAGGCCAGCACCACCCAGCCGAGAGACCTATTATTGTAGTATCTTGATTAAAGAAGTTGGCCACCTCCCTATAAGGATTTCGTAGGGTTTACCTCCCTAGTTGTTCCTTATGGATTCTTGTGTTCCCGAAGTCCGACCTTTTACTTGATGTTTTAGATATCAAACCATATCTATGAATGGGTTATACCAGCACATCAAGGAGAACATTAGAAGCGGAGTGCTAAATGTCTCTCGGTCGATCATCCAGATTTTATTTGCTTGGCCTCGCTAAGGTGAAATCTGAGAAAGTGTTATCCTCCTTCGCATCTGCATCGTCCATCGCTATTCATCATGGTAGTATGTTGTGTTGTCAGCACCCTTGACGCGGTTGTTGATAAAACCTTGATGATTGTGGAAATGCTTAAGTTCTTGAGAGCACGCACAAGCGCTACGTCTTATCATCGGCACTAGCTGGGATTGCCCCAGATTCTTCGGTTATGCTATAACCACTCCAACAGTGAATTCACTCTCTATTGTTGGGTTCTTCCCCAGTTACCAGAATCATTCCCAGCATTTGCATTTTGTTCCCAGCTTGCACCGCCAATGTGCCATTCTACCATGGGTCTCTTCCATTTCCGGTGGTAAGCAAATTCATCCATTACGTTGTCTTCAACAAGGTAATCCACATCATCCAAGTCTGAGTATGCCATTCTACCGCCCCCGCCAATCGATTGCTGTGATTTGCCTTAGGCTGATATAGAGAGTCTCAATGATCTCTATATCAAAGGTAATTCTTTTTGCCACTTAAGGGGAGATATCTACGAGTCACGGTTCCGAAGGTGTCTCGTTGTGGTTTCATGGCAACTCAACTCCTCGCTACGTTGACAATCGATTACCACCTTCTTAAGCGTGAAATTGTTGTCTACCTAGTGACCTTTCGTCATCCGTTTCTTTCCACCCCTCTTGATGTATATCTCGTGTCTCAACCCGAGAGATGGTTCTATGTCTCATTCCGGGAGTTAATCCTGAGTTGTTCGATCTTCGAGAAGACCGATCCTTCCAGAGTTTTCCTTTCCTCCTCTTGTCATGATTAGCTGAAGATCTCAGAGCAAGACGACAAGACAAAGATGGTGTTCAAATCAACGTTCATTGAAGTGCAACCTGGATCGTGAAGATTGTGCTAGTTTGCGTTCCCTTTTCACCTTACCCTACGCTTGAATCTCGAGACGAGATTCTTGTTTAGTGGGGGTGAGTTGTCACATCCCTAGCTTCAGGCATTGCTCTAGGTTAACTTCATGTGTGCATCATGTCTATATTTTTGAAACTTGAATTGAGGAATATTGGAAGCCTCAAAACCCTAAATAAAAGAGGGGCAAAAACCCTAGAAATCTCATTCATTGCTCCAAAAAGGCTCTTCTTAAATGTTTGATAATTTTTGGTAAGGGTTCTGGTCCCAACCAAAATATTGAACATTTTTAAGGATTTATTTTTGGGACTTTGAATTTAAATCTTTAGCTATTTGAATTTGAATTATATTCATTTAATTAGAATATAATTTCAAATACCCCTGAAATATTTTATGAGCTTTTTGGAAAAGTCCATCTAGCAACATAAATTATTCAGAGGATATTTGGCACTGTTTTGAATTTGTTTAAATTTGAAAACAGTGGCAAAAAAAAAAACAGAACTGAAATAGAAATAAAAGACAGAGAAGGACTTACCTGGTGCCCACCCG
>NC_057813.1:65873479-65875849 GCF_018294505.1 Triticum aestivum
AAATGTCTCCTAGTGTTTCCACTGAGCCATGGTAGCTTGCTACTGCTCCGGAACACTTAGGCTGGCCGGCATGTGTCCTTCTTCGTTCCTGTGTCTGTCCCTTCGGGGAAATGTCACGCTTTGAGTACCGGAGTCCTGTTAGCCCGCTACAGCCCGGTTTACCGGAGTCCTGCTAGCCCAGTGCTACAGCCCGGACCCACTTGCTGATGACCGACACGTTCGAAGCTGGGTCATGAATGCCTGTCCCTGTAAGTCTGTGCCACTTTGGGTTTACGACTAGTCATGTCAGCCCGGGCTCCTTATCATATGGATGCTAGCGACACTATCATATACATGAGCCAAAAGGCGCAAACGGTCCCGGGCAAAGGTAAGGCGACACCCGTGGGGATACCGTGCGTGAGGCCGCAAAGTGATATGAGGTGTTACCGGCTAGATCGATGTGACATCGAGTCGGGGTCCTGACAATATGGTTAACTGTACAGATGCTTAAAAGTTGATCTAAGAATAATTGCAGTTTACTGGACTATCAACAACTAATAAACAAACCCTATCCCCAAAAAAGCTAGTAATGCATTTTGGACTGACAAGTTACAAAAATATCCATTACATGGCCCGGAATTTTTTTCCTAAATAAAAACACTAACCAACAAAAACCAAGCACACATCAATTGATCAATACATTCTGCAAAGATAGGATCATCTAGGCTCTAGTGATGTCTAATATGTGTGTGATAGCATGATTTGTACTAGAACTTCCTAACTAATGAACTACAGAAATTTGGTAACTTATAAACATGTTAATTGTTACATGACACACTCATGTTCGTGAAAAGTTACTGAACACAACCAACCAAAACATGTCCATGTTGAGGACCAAGAAGTGATTAACTACTCAGGGAAGTAAGCTGGCATAGCTGGGATGTTGTAGCGACTAAAAAAGCCATCAATAGCTGGCGTAGCTCAATAGACAGATTGCTTGCCAAACAATCAACACTGTTAATAGGTACTAAACGTAGCTATATGCATCAGCATCACAAGTCTTATCATGAATTGGTTGCTTTTACAATAGTATTAGGTTGCCAAAACAACAACTCTAAGAGACTGATATTGTAAGTTCATTGACTGACTCACATGAGATTGACATTCACAAGCTATTTGCATTTTTATTCATAACTGTGTAACATCATTTACATTACTTTCACCACAGAAACAATAAACTTTGGTGCATTGTAAAAAAAATGCACTCGTTTGTCACTTGAAACGATCTTCCAAAATGAGTGTGTAGTGTATATATTCAAAGCAGGACCAAATCACACAAACATGGGAGCCTAACGGATCAAAGCAAGATGCCAAAATGGTACTAATATTGCTGTTATCCACCCTAAAACACAACAGGAATACAGGGGGCACTGACGCCTGTCGAATGGAGGCAATCCCGCGAGCACAGGTGCATTCTCTCTTGAAGTGTTTGCCTTCAATTGCATCAGGATGCTTGAACCATGTTATGTTCTGTTACCGTTAACAGTGGAACCCAGAGTCCGGATGAATGGCCGCTTGAGTTAAAAATGTGTAGTGACTGAAGGTAAGATCATTAGCGTTGTCCAAATGGGGGAATTTGTTGGTTGTACAATCCCTTAATGAAGCAATCAATGCATATATACTTATACAATCACTTGCAAACCAGTAGATGATTAAGCACATGAAAGGGAGATGCTAGCTGCTACTACTTACCATCGACTATGAAAGAGCCTGGGACGAGCGCTCACTGTCCGTAGATGCGCTTGAAGGAGACTTGCGGCGAGACGCAAACGGTGCCGAAGTAGATGCTGCGTAGGCAGTGGCATGGCACAGCGTTGTTAGTTAGGAGGCGAACGAAGCGAAGACACCAAAACGGAAAGGCTCAGGCCGTGTGAGAAGCCAGGAGGAGGAGGAGGGGGGCAAGGGCAACCTGCTGAGGCTCGGCGGAGCCGGCGGCAAGGTGGGTCTCGGCAAAGACGACGAGGTCCCAGGGGTTGGGGCCGAGGCTGAGGAAGAAGGCCCAGAGCACGTTGTCGGAGGCAAGGATGTGCCAGGTGCGGCAAACGGCTGCAAAGCACGCGGCGTTGGCGGGGCCCAGCAGGCGTAGGATCTGCGCCAACACGTCGATTGGCCCCACGTCCAGCTCGCCCAGGGAGCCGTACTCCACCGTCGTCGGTGGGGCGCCCCGGCGGCGCGGGGAGGAGGAGGCGGAGGTGTCCGGGTCACGCGGCACCGTGTAGGCGAGCATAGCTACGTGTTGGGGAGGTCCATGGCCGCTACCACCTGGCCGGCTCGATCTGGTTAGGTAGAGAGAGCAGGTGGGGGCGGGTAAGGGGAGGGGGGATGGTGGTG
>NC_057813.1:65876019-65883827 GCF_018294505.1 Triticum aestivum
GGGGCGTTGGCGGTGGTGAGGAGAGCGGATTTTGGGAGCGAGGCCGCCGATGGGTGGGTGAGAGCGCCGGCGGAGCCCTGGAGCAAGGTTCACCGGTGGATGTGTAGGGGTGGCGGGGTGGGGAGCAGAAGATCTGGATGGGGAAGGAGGGGGCGGCGACGAAGGGATGTCATCATCGATCTGGGTCTGGGAGAGAGGGCAGCGGGTGTGTTCTCGGGGAGAGGGGTGAGAGACGCGGCCGCGGGCTGCTAGGGTTTGGGTTGGCCTGGTGAGAGGTGAGTGAGAGATGTTGGATCCGCCTGGTGTGGACGGTTTAGATAAGATAGAGTGGGGTGATCCGTGAGAAGTATTCTGATTGGTCCGAGAATCTGTGATTTAAAATAGTTTCCAAGTATAAAAGATAGAGCTATTTTGTGAAGCAGCTAAAATATTTTGTAAAAGGGCATCATACAAATTTTTCACTCAAGTTCGACCACATTTTATGGATGAGCACCAATTTGTATGCATTTCTGATCTTTCTAGCTATTTTCAATCATTTTTCGAGTGTCCAAAATGAGTTTTTTTGTGAAGGATCTATAATATATTTGTTGCAAAATTAGACCAGATCAATTCTATAAAATATTAGGCCATATTTAATAATATATTCATGGCATAGTTATTTCAAATGATCTCATGTTGTGCACAAGGGTGCATCTTGGAATGGCAAACAATGTTGCCTAAGGAAGTTTTCATTTTCTTTGGGCGAAAAAATCATTTTCCATTTTTTGACTGCCCAAAATGAGTTTTTTTTGTGAAGGACCTACTATATATTTGTTGCAAAATTGGACCA
Organism: Triticum aestivum; assembly: GCF_018294505.1. NCBI lineage: Eukaryota > Viridiplantae > Streptophyta > Magnoliopsida > Poales > Poaceae > Triticum > Triticum aestivum. The sequence goes on from NC_057813.1 coordinate 65,876,849, forward strand.
TAACATTTTTATAAAATATTAGGCCATATTTAATGCACAATTCACCAAATGGTTGGGTGTCAAAAGTTCTGGTCCACCTCTTGTGAAAAAGACAAATTTCCGCCGATTCAGTAGGAAGCGAGTCAGATTTGAACTGCAGCTGCCTCATAGTTTGATCTTTATTTTTTTTCCAAAAATCATTTCTAGGTACATAAGTATATATTTAATAAGAGAAACACCAAAAGTTTTCCAAGATTCAACCACTAGCTAAGAACGGTCATGCCCATGGTTTTGATCGCATTTTGAAACGGGCATGAAAAATTCAAAAAAAATCAAAAAATTGGAAAACCTTCATATTGTGTCATTATATGTGACCAAGTTACCAGGAAAAATAATAAACTTTTAATACAACAATTCTTTTAAAAAAGTGTTCTCGGAATGAGCTATCATTTGTGAAGATTCATTGCTTTCATGCTAAATGATCAATCTTATGGCCACATTCATTGTATAGTTTGTTCAAATGATCTCATATTGTGCACGAGGGTGCATCTTGGAATAGAAAACAATGTTGCCTAAGGAAATTTTCATTTTCTTTGGACGAAAAAATCATTTTCCATTTTTTGAATGCCCAAAATGAGTTTTTTTCTAAAGGGCCTACCATATATATGTTGAAAAATTGTATCAAATCATTTTTATAAAATACTAGGTCATATTTAATGCACAACTGACAAAATGGTTGTGTGTCCAAAGCTTTTATCCACCTCTTGTGAAAAAGACAAATTTCCGCCGATTCAGCGAGAAGCGGGTTAAATTTGAACTGCAGCTGCCTTATAGTTTGCTCTTTATTTTTTCCAAAAATCATTTCTAGTTACATAAGTATCTATTTAAGCAGAAAGACATGGTTTGGTGGCGATACGTCGAGGTTTGGACGGTGGCCGAGGGCCCCAACTCCAAACCGCGTAAACTCCCATGCCCGTCGCGTGGTCATCGCGTGACCGTAGTGTTGCCATGCGTTCTGGATGGCCTAGACATGTCTAGTGGGTTGGGCACTCCCTAGGTAGGTGCTAGGAAGAAAATGACAACATAAGAATCTCACGAGGAGACCGAACTATGCTCAAACATGAATTAGCAGTCAAGTGTTTGATTAGCAGTACGGGAAATGCACATGGCCAATGGGCCTGAGTTTTGGCTGAGGATGATCATCTACTAAGGAGACTGTCATGGCAAATTTTCAGCTCAAATGGAGGAGCTTAGATGGCACTTGCTTTGCAAAGTACCACATCGGGCAGAAATATGAATGTTGAAACTGGGCTCAAATGAATAAATAGATTGAGCGGAAATTTTGTGGAGTATGGTCATTTTGGCATAGGAAAGCACTGTAAATTTTTTATACCATTTGGATAATCCTAGCTTGTACTTCCTTCACAAAGCTTCTCTCTGGATAGAAACTTTGGAAATTTGATGAGGAAGATTTAATAGGCAAATGGAGTTGAATATTGGAATGTGGCAATTATTTGGATATGTAAGATGGCACAAAAAGTTTGAGAGCAATTGGAGGTGTCTAGATAGCACTTGCATTGCAATGTGCCAATCTGGGTAGAAAATAGAAATTGAAGCTGGGCTTACATAGATGATTGGATTGTGCTAAAGTTTGGAGTAGGATGATAAGTTTGGCATATGAAGGAACTATAAAAAATTCATACCATTTGGATAAATAAAAATGGTACTTCCTTCAAAATGTTCTCCACTAAACATAAAATTGGGGAAAAATATTGAGGGAAATTGGTTAAATTAAATGAGCTAAAATTTGGTGTTGTGAGTTTCTATGGTCAAGGTAATGTCCTGGTAAATTGGCAGCAATTATAAAGCAATATAAAATATAGTTGTTTCACAAACTGAAAATATTACTAGAAACAAAGATTGTATGGTGAGCTCTCATGGATTGTTAGATGGAGCTAAAATTTGTGGAGAGATATGATATGGGCATATAGAGGATGTGGAAAAAAATCAACTCATTAGGATATGCATAGCTAGTACTTCCTTCACAAAGCTTCTAGCTGAACAAAAACTTTGGAAATTTGTCGAGGAACATTTACTAGGCAAATGGAGCTGAATTTTTTCATGAGGCAATGATTTGGATAGGAAAGAGTGCCCAAAAATTTTAAGGGCAATCAAGAATATATAAATAGCACTTCCTTCACAAAGTGTTGTTCTGAACAGAATAGGAAAATGAATATTATTGAATTATATTTGAACTAGGTGAGGAAGGTTTTTGACATATTTGACAAAGATATGATCCAAAGAATTTATGAGGATTTTTTGGGAATTTTGGAGTAACAGAAATATAGGTTGCTTCACAACCTAAGGCAAAAATTGACACATGGACATGACACATAGACAAAACTGATGAGGTGGCGCCTAGTCATAGCAATCACCATAATTTACAAGGTTATGATCATCTATATTGGTCGTGATCAGCTAGAAATAAGGCAGAGGACCAGTGTTGTCTGCTTTACAACCATTTCGTGTAAGGAAATTACGACCTTTCTGACCAAAATGGTCGTTATAGTTTAGGGTTTGGAGCCCTCCGAACAGCTTACGACCAATTGGTCTCAAATGGTCGTAGATTTACAACCATTTCTTCCAGGGCCACAGAAAGAAGGTCACAAGTTGACATATTTCTTGTAGTATAACAAGACGCCAATTTGTGCGATTTTCCAAGTGAGATTGGAAAAAAAATATTAGAAACATGGCTATTTCTCATGCAGATTGGCAATTTATCTTTGTGATATCTTAGAGTCTATACAAGTCCAAGATTTTGCAATAATTTTACATGCTAGATGATTGTTTGAGTGTGGCCTCTGTGAGCTAGGACCTTGATTATTTGGTTATCAGATCTTTTCTTTTTCTTTGGAGACAACATTACCTGAGAAAATTAAATCTAGGAATCTCTAACTATTCGTTGTCGCTCTATTTCGTGTGTCCTTTTAGGTTTGAGTTAAGTATTCCCACAAAAGATAGGTTTGCATTAAGTAGAACTAGGTATAATGATCATGCTCAAATTGAACTTCACTTTCAAATTTAGTGCTACATACACCTCCTGACATTTGGATGTCGGCATGCCGGGATCTGGGTCTATTATCATTGGACTATAATGGAATAACAACACACCGTTCACTCGGGTTCAAATAAAAAATGGGGCAACGAAAAAAGTACTTGCTGCCATGCCACTACATAGGTAGTAAGCGCGATGATTCCACTAACATTAACAACAACACCATGCATACAAAGCCATCTGTCAAAAGAGACATGCTAAGTAGCAAATGTCTGCATGGTGATTTTGTGCATTTTAACATCTATCACGAGGCATCAAGTACATATGTGCCTCAAGAAAGATTGGAATGATAACTGATGTTCTGCGTCATACTAACCTACAAACCGAAGTAAAATGCGGTTCGGATCGGTCTACTATCGCAGTTGTAATTTGGACCATGTGTATGTACTTGTTTTAACAGAATATTACATGCATCTTCCACCAACTAATTTTCACAGCTCACAATAAACTGCATGGTTCCTTGATTTTGGCCAGTTTCGAGGCACCATGTCGAGCTGCCATGGCTGCTCTCGATTCACATTTGTTCAATGAGTAGTGTTTGTCCTACCCCTTCCATCTGTTAACTCTTTGGCTTAACTTGCAAACCTCCAAATCACGGCCTATGTTAACGAACCAACCCAATTAAGTGCAATATTATTTTTCATATGTGCAAGGCGATTTGATTTTGTAATGAAAGAGAAGTTAGTTTTGGCTTTGTACACCTGTGTCTAATTATCACCATCCGTTTGTTATAAATAATCAAGCTCGTTACGAAGTAATGTTCCATTTGCAATGCAAGTACCATGGCGCACTAAAACGTTAAGCTTCATATGATTATGAAGTTCGTGCTTCGTGGTGCCTTGCACTGGAGCTTCATAAAGACAAGCACCTGAATTTCACAAGAGAAAATAGAAGTGTTGCTAGTCAGAAATCACATGCTTCCTGCTCATGGTCATAATCAATAGTTAGTCGTTGCTAAATGTAACATTGTAGTAAAAGAAACAATAGAATAGTGCACCTGCTTCCAGCAGACCCATGTTATAAAGGATGGACGGAGTAGCATAGACCAAACATGTTACTACCAGTCTACCACCTATAGCTCTTGCAAAGTGGAAGAGGGGGAGGAAGAGAGACACGCCAAGTTGAATGCCATGGTTCAGATTTTGCTTTTGGATGAGAACCAAACTACAACTCGCGGGACTGGTAGACATGGGGAACTTCTTGCATGCGTCTTGGTTATCGTTACTTTCTGCTTTCCCGTTGTTGTTCACCTATTTTGAATTCTGATCAATTGTGGTCCAAAGCGAGCGTAAGTGGCCTATGAGTCGAGGAACATATCCCTGGGTGACTTGTACTATATGGTCAAGTTTGGGATATGTGTGAGTTGTTCAACTTACAAAGTTCTCAAGCCAGACACATCAACATTGGTCGCCATCATACAGAAATCATCAAAGGTGGAAGGAGTGCTGGTCCTCACTGGTTAGCAGCCTAGGTCTAGATAATTAGTTTGTTGCCAGCGTCAACTGAGTCCAAAACTATTAGAAATGCATCACTCAATGTAAATTGCTCACGAGACAAGCGTTTATGTGGTTCCTAGATCGAAACATGTTTGGAAAGTCAAAGTTCCTTTAAAAACATGTTTCCACATAAACACTTTGATTCCTAGATTGAAAGATGTTTGAAAAGTCAAAGTTCCTTTAAGAATCAAAGTGTTTATGTGGTTTGTACATAAACAAGTTATTTTAACGAAGGATAATTTAGTAAAACGCAATTGGACAGGATCTACCAGATATAGTTTCTGCGACCAACACGAATCCATCAGACATCTCTTTCTGGATTGTCCCTTAGCAAAAAATTTGTGGCGGTCGGTCCACATAGCTTTTAACATTACACCACCAAATTCCATCAATACGTTATTTGGGACGTGGCTTGATGGGATAAATTTTGATACAGCAAGACACATTCGTGTGGGAGTGTGTGCTTTATTATGGGCAATCTAAAATTGCAGAAATGATTTGATTTTTAACAGAACAACAAATATTCATTTTTTGCAGGTTATATTCAGAGCCACTGCGTTGATCCGTATGTGGTCGCTACTCACTCGACGGAGGCCAGAGAGCGTTCGGTTACTGCGTCTACCCGATGGAAGATGGTAGCACGGGGTATTTTCAACCGATTTGGATGGCAGTCATGTAATAGGATAGGCATGTAGTGCTCTTATCTTTCTATGCCAGCCGGTTGTGGCTTTTCCTTTTTCTCTGTTTAGCTCTGGTGGAGCCTTTTACTTTTTTGTTCGAGACTTGGAGACCTTTGTTGAATATTTTGCTTATTAATAATATGAGCCATATGCATCATTCAGATGCAGAGGTGGGGTATCCCCTTTTCAAAAAAAAAATGAATAAAGTCACAACCGGCAAGGTCAAATAATACACATGTTTAAACCATTACAGAGGTGCATGCCAATGACCACCAGTCAATGGCAGCTAGATAAAGGTCTAGCAGGTGGCACGTATGCCAGGTAGAAAGGGGTGCTTCTTTTTCTCAAACCATCAAGGCAAATATTTTGAGGTTCAAAAAAGAAAGGTGCGACCCATAAAAACCACACAGACCCAAAAGCTTAAATGACCCAAGGATCACTAATCCAAGAATCAGCAATCCACGACTCGAAGACAACCAAACCCAGTATAGACAAGAACATAAGTACAATGTCCATTTGGAAATAAGTGACGATTTTTTAGTTCAAATGGAGGGAGTACATGACAAGACAATTATAAAAGCGAGTTCCACCTGCTGCAAGAGCCAGCAGTCAGCTACATCATAACCCAGAACTACTACGACCGCAGCAACGGAAGCACGACACCACGGATGAGCAGGGCGATCAAATCAGGCTCGGTAACAAAATACAAAATCAGCGCAAGATAAAACGAAGGTGACGACATGAAACCTTCAAGATGCCTGCAGCAGCTCCTTGATATCATATCCCTGCAGCTGAAACACAAAAACAAAGAAATTAAATTAGTTTAAGCACTTCTATATTTTTCTTCCACAAAAGGTAGGAGCTCTGTCAATCAGTATAAGACGGCAACATTTATGTAGAAAAAAAAGGATCAGGGACCAGCATGAGGGGGGAACTGAAAATGAGCAATGCCAAAAAGCACCCTAAGCGACAGAGCATAGTGAAACACATTGCATACAGGTAGGCAAATGGTTATCAGTTGTACAACAAAATGGTGACATAAAGATAATATATACCTGAGAACGGTTAGTAAGAATGTTACTCCAGAATTCCAAACAGCATGAATTGCAATAGGAGTAAGAAGATTCCGAGTTTGAGAATATGAGAATCCCAGTGCCACACATGTGCTTTGCACATTCAACACATGGAAAAGATAGTCATCTCCACACTGTCAAATCATGTACCACAACAACTCTGCATATCAAATCATTCCCCTCAAACACCGCATCTTCCTATGGCTTCTACTCTGGGGGCGGCTCAATACCCGGGATAACATGATGAAGAAACAATGGAAGTCCATCGTTACACATCAAGACTGTGCTATCTGCCCTGCTGCTGAATCTGCTCTGCACTTGGTGTTACGCTGCTCTCCGGCTACCATTTGGCATCTGTTTGATCTCGATACCCTTGCTTCCAATTCCTCGGACATCGTCAGCTTCATACAGCGGGCTAAGCAACGGTGGCCAGCAACCAGCAAATTCAACATCCTCTTTGCTGCCGCTGCCGTTACTGCATGGCACGCCAGAAATGACAGGATTTTCAACTACAAGAGGTGGTCATCGACGTATATAAAGCAGTACGTCGCACAGTTGCTCCGTTTGTGGAAAAATAGTTGCCATAAAAAAGATGATCATGATGCTATAGCTGCTTGGTTACTTTATCTAGCTTAG
>NC_057813.1:65884149-65914213 GCF_018294505.1 Triticum aestivum
ATAGCCAGGGCACCTTGGGTGCCAAATATAAGCTTCATGTAATTGACCTTCGGTCCCCAAGCTTGGCCAGTTTTGAAATATAAGGTAGAAAGCTATCTACCTTCTTTTCAAAAAAAAAAAATTGTTGGTGATTTGTTCGATTCTAGGCAACACATAACTAGTACTCACAGCTGAGACGTTGTGATAGTGGGTTTCAGCATACTGCAGTTTTTGTGCAGTATCCTGCTAAGTTACTGTTAATGTAGTCACCTACCAAGCACAAAAAAGTTGGGGAAACTCTTCTGGTGTAAACATGAGCGAAGGAAAACACCACAGCTGTGATCAGAACAGATACTGGCGTAGGAAACCTATATAAGAAACAAATTATATATCCCTTTATGGTACAGAATTGCAGATGCACCAATCTACAGTTTTACATTTCTTGGTAAGCACAGGAAATCCCTTAAAAAGAAGCATTAATAAGTTTCTGGACCAATAAAAAGGAATGCATATTTACCACATAGTCAAGGATACAATTAGAAATCCTCTAAACAAAGTTTGCTGCGAAATTGGTTCGAGAACCCCAGTGATGATAGTACTTCGCTGCATGCTGATGGACTTCTTTGCCTCATCAAACAAAGACATCCTCATGCCAACGATGTCTATGCACTGGATTTCTGACTGCCAGAATGAACCACCTCCTGAACCAGACTAGTTTTATGTCTCTTTGCGTTTATCTGGGAGGTTGGTTATCCTGAATTTCTAACACTAAACATTGCATTTCTGTATTCTCTTAATTGATAAGGAGATCACTGCAAGAAGTTCAAGTTCCTCAAACAAAACCTTGTATATATGACACATATCCCAAGCTGAACTAGGGGACCTAACTTGCACAATTTTTTGCGATCAGAGGGAGTATCAAATACTTATCATGGCCATGAGCAGGAAGCATGTGGTACTTATCTAGGACCACTTTTATTCTCTTATACAATTTTGGTGTTTGTCTTTATGAAGCTTCAATGCCAGACAATATGGTTATCGCGGTCTTATATAAAGCTTATAGGATGTTCGTTTGTCTCATCACTTCCATTGTAAACTGGAACATTACTCAGTAGCAAGCTTATTCAGAACATAAATTGATGGTTCGTTACACATGTGTACAAAATCCAAGACACTTGTCTTTCCTTACAAAATCTAATCAATTTGCAAATAAGAAAAATAATATTGCCCTTAACTGGCTTGGTTCACTGATATAGATCCTAGTTTCGAATTTCATTAGTTAAAAAGGTACCTAGATTCTGACTTGAAGGCCCAGTTTGCATTAGTTATCAATTCACATCACGATTTGTCTTTTTTACTTCGAGATATGTATTTTGAATTTGGATCTAAAAATTTATACCATGTTAGATATGTTTTGTACTTAAATCCTCACAAAAACTCCATGATTTCTTCACAATTCTCAAGTTACGGAGATCGGATGCACTGGTAGCACCAGATACCTTCCCAGAGGACATATATGCTCCTCTTTGTGTGCTGTCTTTGCTCAATAAGCCATTCATAAGATTTCCAGTTTATCTGTTGCTACAGTTAAATAAAATTATACATGACACATACAACATTTAGAGCCTTTCTGTTTTTCTAAACATATGCCTTCTTGGACTTGCACTGTAGCCTACTAGCCTGCCATAAATTATATGCGACTGTCGCAGCATTAGTTCTGTATTTGTCTTGCTTTCAAATGAGTGAAAATTAACTTGCTTTGCATAAAGTGTATGTACATACCATCATATCACATTGGAATTTAACTTTGACATCATAAGAGATCAAATATCAAACTGCAGTTTGAAAAACAAAAGGAAACTACCAGATCAGATGACACGTCAACTATGAATTGTTAGCAGGGGATACTTCCAAGAGTTCATGTATTTTACAGTAACGTACAAAATCGGTGCAAGATAAAACTATGGTGACCAAATGAAACCTTCAAGATGCCTGCAGCAGCTCCTTGATATCATATCCCTGCAGCTGAAACACAATACACAAAGAACTTCAATTAGTTTTAAGTACTTCTATGTTTTTTCTTCCACAAAAGGCAGGAGCTCTGGCAATCAGTATAAGATGACAATATTTATGTACAACAAAGGATCAAGGACAAGCATGAGATGGGAAGTGAAAACGAGCGACGCCAAAAAACACCCTAAGTGACAGAGCAGAGTGATCAAGGACCAGGGTGTTGGGGGAGTGAAGACAAGCAAAGCCAGGAAACACCCTTAGCCACGGCAACCACATTGCATATGGGTAAAAAGGGCAAATGGGTATCAGTTGTACAACAAATGATGACAAAAAGATAATATATACCTGAAGAACGGTTAGTGACAATATTACTCAAACTGACGGAATATTACAGATCAATATCACTGAACTGAATAACATATTGATTTTGAAGCCGATAGAGGGATGGAGGAAACCAACTTTAGGAATATTACTGATCAACGTTCATGCTACTTATGATAGGAATTCAGGCTATGGAAGAACAGGGGTGGTGATTAGAGATTGTCATGGAAACTATATTGCAAGTTCTCACAGATATCTTATGCATGTAGTACACGCAGCAATGGCAGAAGCATATGCATTCAGAGGGATTGCTGCTAGCGCAGCATATTGGTATAAATGTTTTTGCAGTCCAAACGGACTACATGCAAGTGGTTGAAACAATGCAAGATGGTGGCTTCTTGGCAACAGAATCATCAGCGGTATATGGAGATTGCAACAACATCTTTGACAGGTTTTGATAGGGTTCTTGTAGAATATCGTAATCGGGAGGCCATTGTCGTAGCACACAAGCTAGCAAGAAATGCTTTTGTTACTCATAATTCTTGCATCTGGGATGATGATCCCCTAGTTTTATCCTTGAATCGCTTGTGAACAATGTAACTACTTTTTCAAATCAATAAAGCTAGCTGAATGACATTTCCTAAAAAAAAAGGGTGCGTGGGGAGTGAAAACAAACGACTCCAAAGAAACACCCTAAGCCACACTGTGTGCAATCAGACTGCATATGGATAAAAGAAGGACAAATGGCCATCAGTTGTACAACAAAACGGTGACATAAAGATAATATATACCTGAAGAAAGGTTAGTAACAATATTACTCCGGAATTCCAAGCAGCATGAACTGTGATAGGAGTAAGAAGATTCCGAGTTTGAGAATATGAGAATCCCAGTGCCACACCTGAGCATATTCAACAGATGCAAAAGATAGTCATCTCCACGCTGTCAAATCATGTAACACAAATTACACAACATATCAACATATGGCCTCCCAATTGTTTGTGATTTGTTCAATTCTAGGCAACACCGAACTAGTAACCATGCTGAGGGCTTGTGATAGGAGGGTTTCAGCATAATGCAGTTTTTGTGCAGTATCCTGCCAAGTTACTGGTAAAGTGATAATGTAGTCACTTACCAAGCACAAAAAGTTGGGGAAACTCTCCTGGTGTAAGATGAGCAAAGGCAAACACCACAGCTGTGATCAGAACAGATACTGGCGTAGAAAACCTGCACAAGAAACAAATTGTATATCTCTTTTATATGGTACAGAAGTGCAGATGCACCAACGTACAGTCCATCATTTCTAGGATAAGCACAGGGAATCCCTTAAAAAGAAGCGTTATTAAGTTTCTGGAACAAGAAAAAGGTATGCCTATTTACCACATAGTCAAGGATACCATTAGAAATCCTCTAAATACAGTTTCCTCCAAAATTGGTGCAAGAACCCCAGTGATGCCCAGCAGACAGGCAGTGCTACGAATAAAGAAAAAAGTCAAGATGTCAGATAAGTTTGTCTACTCTTCCCTAATCTATATCTATATGCAACTTGTGACAGTAAACCCCACAAGTAATACCTGATATTCGACGAGCCTATCAGTGGCAATAGAAGAAGTAGCGAGTCAGTCTGAAAGAAGATGTTCAAGAAGTAAATAAGTTCAGGTGAGATGTAAGGGTTTTTTCTTGATAAAATGTTAAACGTAAGATAGTAAAATAACATGAGAAGTCGTCATCTGAATCTGGGTACATCTAAACCTGAATTTGTATCTCATCTAACAATCATATCTAGGATTTTCAAAAATATATGAAAAGTTCAGTGCAAGTAGATGACCGGTAGGAATACGCACATGTGAATTTTGGTGAAAATGTATGATCGCCGCTTACTGTAAATTTCAGATGTGCCCATGTGGGAAAAATGTGGTCTAATACTAACATTCTGGGATTTTACATTTATCTGATATATAACATACTCTAGCCGATACGTTTATTATATCATGGATATCATATAACTACATATACATATCTGACTCTTCACAACCTTCTTCCAACAGAGGCTGTGATGCAGGAACTTTAGGCATATGACAACTGAACACAAAATTCTTAATGGTGGTATAGTGTGCCAGAGAGCTAAACACTGGAAACTAAGACATGCCAAAAACATGGCTAATGAAGAAACCATTTAGCAAATTAGAGTAATTTATTCTTGACAAGTTCTACAAACCACTAGAAAAATCCAAGATAACAATAAAAACTATAATAAAATTTGAAATAGAAAGGATGTAGGATATCAATGAAGATTGTTAATTGATTTATAAATTAGTGTTCCATAAGACAACACAAGACTAGCAGCTCAAGCATAAAAAGTCTAGATCGACCTCTCTCTGTGTGGTTGCACCATTCAGAAAGGTCATCACAGCTCCAGTTAAAGAAATGGAAACTAGAGCAAAAAAGAGGCCAATTCCAGCCCACAGGAGCCAGCCGTTTTGCAGCTTAAATGGTTCCTTAAAATCTGGAAATTGACAAATACAGTTGCATTAATAAACTCCCAGCCAACAAAAGAGGAAGAAACAACATCCAGTCATAGTGCACAAAGCAGCACAAGTCTATTATTTATCATGCCATTAACGATTCTATTATTTATCAAGGTGGTCTTCCGAAAGGAAGCAAGATGTTCTTATAATGCAACCAAAAGAATTACTGAAGGGGGAATGACAAGATCATTCTCTGACCATAACGAAATATGTCATCCGAGAATGGTCGGAAGGTATTGGTGATGCCAAACATAACTCCAATGGCAACTGCTGTCACACTACTGCACTTGGACACAAGAAAAGACAGGTAAATCCCATGCTGATATATAATCTATAAGCAGATGAGCTATGAGTTGAGTTGCAGTATCCATACATAGGAAAAAGAAATTAGATCCATACAATTGTTCCAAAAAGAGTACCCCGGCCTTCTCATCAATAGTTGCCTCTCCGGCTTGATAGCCTAGATACTCCAAAACTGACTGCTCAACCTTTCCTGCCAAAAGAGCGCTGTCTAAAGAACATTCAGCAAATTTTCCTAGACATTCAAGAACCCAAATTATTGGCATTTAATGCAATCGACAGAATCTGGATTGTGCAAATGAAATTTCTTGTTCCAGAATGCTGTGGCTAGAGTGCTAATGCACGATGCCAATCTGGATTGCCTGGTACCTTAGTGCACAGGCCACCATGGTGAGAGACACGGTTGGCCACTGCCATGGCACATCCCATCGGCGAAGGGCAGGACGCCACCCATCCACGCTCTGCTCATATCGACACAACGTCATCGTAAGAGAACTAGATAGGACAATCACAGTTCACAACTGAACTCTTACTGACGAGCTAACAAATTTCGCAGCATTTCTTGACGCGCTCACCTCACCGGAAGGAGGCGGGGGAGGAGGCCCGGGAAGCCCGTTTCCTGAATCGTAGGACCCGCGGCACGCTAGTCGGTACTTCCACCTCAGACGGCCAGCCTCCGGCGGCCGGGGCGCGAGCTTGTCCACCGCCGCCGCCGCCACGTGACGGCGACCGGTTCCTGGTGAAGGCAATCGATGCAGCCTCTGCTTCAAGTGGAGACAGAGGGATCTACTGCTGCTGCTGCCGTAGGGCAGCGCGCGGAGGCTGAGGAGGAGAGCGGGTGGAGCCGACGGCGAGTCCATCGGAAGGGAAGCCACCCGGCGCGGCGCGAGGATAATGACCAATATGCTTTTTTGGTCTTTCCGGCGAATACGATATTTCGGTGCAACATACAGAACAAGAGCATTTTTCCCTCGGAAATGATAAGAGCAACTTCAACGCGCGAACCCAAACGGATCGCTATTTTGTCATTTGGGCGGACGGCCCGTTCGATGTCCGCCCTGTTTATGATTTGAATCGGCAGTGCGCCCAACACATGGACCCATAATTTTGTCCGTGTGACCGGCTTGCCCTCACTTTTCAACAAATATACACATATTTTGCATAGTTTCACAAGCAAACAAAAATAGCATAGTTCCGCAACCCAACTAAATATAGCATAGTTTACGAGCCGAATAAAAATTAATTTTTTTAAATACATTTAAAAGAATATATCTATTGGTTTTCAACATGAGCCGACATATACTCAACCAAATCATCTTGGAGCTGAATATGAGTTTTCCAATCATGCATTTGATGATGAAATTGATGTTCCGAGCGCTCATTCTCTGCGATTATATTGTGCATGATCACACAAGCGGTCATCACCTCCCACGACTTCTTGGTGCTCCAAATTCTAGCAGGATATCGAACGATGCCCCATCGAAATTGCAGAACACCAAAGGCACGCTCGACATTCTTCTTAGCACTCTCTTACTCTTGGGCAAATCTTTTCCTCTTCTCTCCGACAAGGTTGGGGATTGTCTTCTGCTACTCTGACCGAGGCACATCGGGGGAAGAGGGCGGGGTGGCGCTGCTTCGGCCAGGGGGAGAAGAAAGGGGCTGCACAGTGTTGGGCGGCGGGAAGGAGAAAGGGGCGGCTCCGCATCAGCCGGCGGGAGGAGAAAGGGCAGCGTGACGCGGTTCGTTCCACTGAGGTATGTAGGGGTGAAATTCATTCCGGCTAGTGCTCGACTGTGGCCCAGATTGGGTTCGGGTGAAGCTCATTTCGGTTTGTGTGCACATTGTAGATGGATTGGAGTTCTTCCTCATCGTCTTCGTCCGACCATTCGAACATAGAAGATTTGACCCTCGACGACGATGATGAGTGTTGGGGAACGTAGTAATTTCAAAAAATTTCCTACGCACACGCAAGATCATGGTGATGCATAGCAACGAGAGGGGACAATAATGTCCACGTACCCTCGTAGACCGTAAGCGGAAGCGTTATGACAACGCGGTTGATGTAGTCGTACGTCTTCATGATCCGACCGATCCAAGTACCGAACGTACGGCACCTCCGAGTTCAGCACACGTTCAGCTCGATGACGATCCCCGGACTCCGATCCAGCAAAGTGTCGGGGATGAGTTCCGTCAGCACGACGGCATGGTGACGATGATGATGTACTACCAGCGCAGGGCTTCGCCTAAACTCCGCGACGATATGACCGAGGTGGAATATGATGGAGGGGGGCACCGCACACGGCTAAGGAATGATCACGAAGATCAACTTGTGTGTCATGGGGTGTCCCCCTGCCCCCGTATATAAAGGAGCAAGGGGGGAGGAGGCCGTCCCTAGGAGGGGGCGCGCCAAGTGTGGAGTCCTACTAGGACTCCCTAGTCCTAGTAGGATTCCACCTCCCTTGTTGGAGTAGGAGAAGGGGAAAGAGGGGAAGAGGAAGAAGGAAAGGGGGGATGCGCCCCTTGTCCAATTCGGACCAGAGGAGGGGCGCAGGCCTCCTTCCTTTTGGCCTCTCTCCTCTATTCCCGTATGGCCCAATAAGGCCCATATACTCTCCGGCGAATTCCCGTAACTCTCCGGTACTCTGAAAAATACCCGAATCACTCGGAACCTTTCCGAACTCCGAATATAGTCGTCCAATATATCGATCTTTACGTCTCGGCCATTTCGAGACAACTAGTCATGTCCCTGATCTCATCTGGGACTCTGAACTCCTTCGGTACATCAAAACTCATAAACTCATAATATAACTGTCATCGAAACCTTAAGCGTGCGGACCCTACGGGTTCGAGAACTATGTAGACATGACCTAGAACTATTCTTGGTCAACAACCAATAGCGGAACCTGGATGCCCATATTGGCTCCTACATATTCTACGAAGATCTTTATCGGTCAAACCGCATAACAACATACTTTGTTCCCTTTGTCACCGGTATATTACTTGCCCGAGATTCGACCGTCGGTATCTAATACCTAGCTCAATTTCGTTACCGGCAAGTCTCTTTACTCGTTACGTAATACATCATTCCGTAACTAACTCATTAGCTACATTGCTTGCAAGGCTTATAGTGATGTGCATTACCGAGAGGGCCCAGAGATACCTCTCCGACAATCGGAGTGACAAAACCTAATCTCGAAATACGCCAACCCAACATGTACCTTTGGAGACACCTGTAGTACTCCTTTATAATCACCCAGTTACGTTGTGACGTTTGGTAGCACCCAAAGTGTTCCTCCGGTAAACGGGAGTTGCATAATCTCATAGTTACAGGAACATGTATAAGTCATGAAGAAAGCAATAGCAATATACTAAACGATCAAGTGCTAGGCTAACGGAATGGGTCATGTCAATCACATCATTCTCCTAATGATGTGATCCCATTAATCAAATGACAACACATGTCTATGGTTAGGAAACATAACCATCTTTGATTAATGAGCTAGTCAAGTAGAGGCATACTAGTGACTATATGTTTGTCTATGTACTCACACATGTATCATGTTTCCGGTTAATACAATTCTAGAATGAATAATAAACATTTATCATGATATGAGGAAATAAATAATAATTTTATTATTGCCTCTAGGGCATATTTCCTTCAGTCTCCCACTTGCACTAGAGTCAATAATCTAGTTCACATCATCATGTGATTTAACACCAATATTCATATCTGTATATGATTAACACCCATAGTTCACATCGTCATGTGACCAACACCCAAAGGGTTTACTAGAGTCAACAATCTAGTTCACATTGCTATGTGATTAACACCCAAAGAGTACTAAGGTATGATCATATTTTGCTCGTGAGAGAAGTTTAGTCAACGGGTCTATCATATTACAGAGTCGTATGTATTTTGCAAATATTCTATGTCTACAATGCTTTGCACGGAGCTACTCTAGCTAATTGCTCCCACTTTCAATATGTATCCAGATTGAGACTTAGAGTCATCTAGATCGGTGTAAAAGCTTGCATCGATGTAACTCTTTACGACGAACTCTTTTATCACCTCCATAATCGAGAAACATATCCTTATTCTACTAAGGATAATTTTGACCAATGTCCAGTAATCTACTCCTAGATCACTATTGTACTCCCTTGCCAAACCAGGGCAGAGTATACAATAGGTCTGGTCCATAGCATGGCATACTTTTATAGAACCTATGACTGATGCATAGGGAATGACTTTCATTCTCTTTCTATTTTCTGTCGTGGTCGGGTCTTGAGTCTTACTCAATTTCATACCTTTGCAACACAGGCAAGAACTCTTTCTTTGACTGTTCTATTTTGAATTATTTCAAAATCTTGACAAGGTATGTACTTATTGAAAAAACTTTATCAAGCGTCTTGATCTATCTCAATAGATCTTGATGCTCAATATGTAAGCAGCTTCACCGAGGTCTTTCATTGAAAAACCTTTTATTCAAGTATCCTTTTATGCTATCCAGAAATTCTATATTATTTCCAATCAACAATATGTCTTGCACATATAATATCAGAAATGCTACAGAGCTCCCACTCACTTTCTTGTAAATACAGGCCTTTCCAAAAGTCTGTATAAAACCATATGCTTTGATCAACTCATCAAAGCGCATATTCCAACTCCGAGATGCTTGCACCAGTCCATTGATGGATTGCTGGAGCTTGCTCACTTTGTTAACATCTTTAGGGTTGACAAAAACTTTCTAGTTGCATCATATACAACTCTTCTTTAATAAATCCATTAAGGAATGCAGTTTTGACATCCATTTGCCAGGTTTCATAAAATGTGGCAATTGCTAACATGATTCAGACAAACTTAAGCTTCAATACGAGTGAGAAAATCTCATCGTATTCAACACCTTGAACTTGTTGAAAACATTTTGCAACAAGTCGAGCTTAGTAGATAGTAACACTACTATCAGTGTCCGTCTTCCTTTTGAAGATCCATTTATTTAACATGGCTTGCTGATCATCGAGCAAGTCAATCAAAGTCCATATTTTGTTCTCATACATGGATCATATCTCAGATTTTATGGCCTCAAGCCATTTCGTGGAATCTGGGCTCATCATCGCTTCCTCATAGTTCGTAGGTTCATCATGGTCTAGTAACATGACTTCTAGGACGGGATTACCGTACCACTTTGGTGCGGATCTTATTCTGGAAGACCTACGAGGTTCGGTAGTAACTTGATCTGAAGCTTCATGATCATCATCATTAACTTCCTCACTAATCGGTGTAGGCATCACTGGAACTGATTTCTGTGATGAACTACTTTCCAATTTGGGAGAAGGTACAATTACCTTATCAAGTTCTACTTTCCTCCCACTCACTTCTTTCGAAAGAAACTCCTTCTCTAGAAAGGATCCACCTTAGCAACGAATAACTTGCCTTCGGATCTGTGATAGAAGGTGTACCCAACAGTTTCCTTTGGGTATTCTATGAAGATGCACTTCTCCGGTTTAGGTTCGAGCTTATCAGGTCGAAACTTTTTCACATAAGCATCACAGCCCCAAACTTTAAGAAACGACAACTTTGGTTTCTTGCCAAACCACAGTTCATAAGGCGTCGTCTCAACGGATTTTGATGGTGCCCTATTTAAAGTGAATGCAACTGTCTCTAATGCATAACCCCAAAATGATAGTGGTAAATCGGTAAGAGACATCATAGATCGCACCATATCCAATAAAGTGCGGTTACGATGTTCGGACACACCATAACATTGTGGTGTTCCAGGTGGCGTGAGCTGTGAAACTATTCCACATTGTTTTAATTGAAGACCAAACTCGTAACTCAAATATTTGTCTCCACGATCAGATTGCAGAAACTTTATTTTCTTGTTACGATGATTTTTCCATTTCACTCTGAAATTCTTTGAACCTTTCAACTATTTCAGACTTATGTTTCATCAAGTAGATATACCCATAGCTGCTCAAATCATCTTGTGAAGGTCAGAAAATAACGATACTTGCCACGAGCATAAACACTCATTGGATTGCATACATCGATATGTATTATTTCCAATAAGTCAGTAGCTTGTTCCATTGTTTCGGAGGATGGAGTTTTAGTCATCTTGCCCAAAAGGCACGGTTCGCAAGCATCAAATGATTCATAACCAAGCGATTTCGAAAATCCATCTTTATGGAGTTTCTTCATGCGCTTTACACCGATATGACCCAAACGGCAGTGCCACAAATAAGTTGCACCATCATTATCAACTTTGCATCTTTTGGCATCAATATTATGAATATGTGTATCACTACGATCGAGATCCAACAAACTATTTTTATTGGGTGTATGACCATCAAAGGTTTTATTCATTTAAACAGAACAACAATTATTTTCTGATTTTAAATGAATAACCGTATTGCAATAAACATGATCAAATCATATTCATGCTCAACGCAAACACCAAATAACATTTATTTAGGTTCAACCCTAATCCCGAAAGTATAGGGAGTGTGCGATGATGATCATATCAATCTTGGAACCACTTCCAACACACATCGTCACTTCACCCTCAACTAGTTTATTCTGTAACTCCTGTTTTGAGTTACTAATCTTAGCAACCGAACAAGTATCAAATACTCAGGGGTTACTATAAACACTAGTAAGGTACACATCAATAACATGTATATCAAATATACCCTTGTTCACTTTGCCATCCTTCTTATCCACCAAATATTCAAGACATTTCCGCTTCTAGTGACCATTTCCTTTGCAGTATAATCACTCAGTTTCAGGCTTTGGTACAGCTTTGGGCTTCTTCGCGGGAGTGACAACTTGCTTGCCATTCTGCTTGAAGTTCCCTTTCTTTCCCTTTGCCCTTTTCTTGAAACTAGTGGTCTTGTCAATCATCAACACTTGATGCTCTTTTCTTGATTTCTACCTTCGTGGATTTCAGCATCACGAAGAGCTCGGGAATCGTTTTCGTCATCCCTTGCATACTATAGTTCATCACAAAGTTCTACTAACTTGGTGATGTTGACTAGAGAATTCTGTCAATCACTATCTTATCTGGAAGATTAACTTCCACTTGATTCAAGCGATTGTAGTACCCAGACAATCTGAGAACGTGCTCACTAGTTGAGCGATTCTCCTCCATCTTTTAGCCATAGATCTTGTTGGAGACTTCATATCTCTCAACTCGGGTATTTGCTTGAAATATTAACTTCAACTCCTGGAACATCTCATATGGTCCATGACGTTCAAAACGTCTCTGAAATCCCGATTCTAAGCCGTTAAGCATGGTGCATTAAACTATCAAGTAGTCATCATATTGAGCTAGCCAAACGTTCATAACGTATGCATCTGCTCCTACAATAGGTCTGTCACCTAGCAGTGCATTAAGGACATAATTCTTCTGTGTAGCAATGAGGATAAACCTTAGATCACGGATCCAATCCGCATCATTGCTACTAACATCTTTCAACACAATTTTCTCTAGGAACATATCAAAATAAACATAGGGAAGCAAAAAGCATAGGGAAGCAACAACGTGAGCTATTGATCTACAACATAATTTGCAAAATACTACCAGGACTAAGTTCATGATAAATTTGAAGTTCAATTAATCATATTACTTAAGAACTCCCACTTAGAAAGACATCCCTCTAATCCTCTAAGTGATTACGTGATCCATATCAACTACACCATGTCCGATCATCACGTGAGATGGAGTAGTTTCAACGGTGAACATCAATATGTTGATCATATCTACTATATGATTCACGCTCGACCTTTTGGTCTCCATGTTCCGAGGCCATATCTGTTATATGCTAGGCTCGTCAAGTTTAACCTGAGTATTCCGCGTGCGCAACTGTTTTGCACCCGTTGTATTTGAATGTAGAGCCTATCACACCCGATCATCACGTGGTGTCTCAGCACGAAGAACTTTCGCAACGGTGCATACTCAGGGAGAACACTTCTTGATAATTTTAGTGAGAGATCATCTTAAAATGCTACCGTCAATCAAAACAGAATAAGATGTATAACAGATAAACATCATATGCAATCAAAATATGTGACATGATATGGCCATGATCATCTTGCGCCTTTGATCTCCATCTCCAAAGTACTATCATGATCTCTATCGTCACCGGCACGACACCATGATCTTCATCATCTTGATCTATATCAATGTGTCGTCACATGGTCGTCTCGCCAACTATTGCTCTTGCAACTATTGCTATCGCATAGCGATAAAGTAAAGCAATTATTTGGCACTTGCATCTTTATGCAACAAAGAGACAACCATATGGCTTCTGCCAGTTGCCGATAACTTCAACAAAACATGATCATCTCATACAACAATTTATATCTCATCACGTCTTGACCATATCACATCACAACATGCCCTGCAAAAACAAGTTAGACGTCCTCTACTTTGCTGTTGCAAGTTTTACGTGGCTGCTACGGGCTTAGCAAGAACCGTTCTTACCTACGCATCAAAACCACAACGATAGTTTGTCAAGTTGGTGATGTTTTAAACTTCGCAAGGACCGGGCGTAGCCACACTCGATTCAGCTAAAGTGAGAGAGACAGACACCCGCCAGCCACCTTTAAGCACGAGTGCTCGTAACGGTGAAACCAGTCTCGCGTAAACATATGCGTAATGTCGGTCCGGGCCGCTTCATCTCACAATACCGCCGAACCAAAGTATGACATGCTGGTAAGCAGTATGACTTGTATCGCCCACAACTCACTTGTGTTCGACTCGTGCATATGACATCTACGCATAAAACCTGGCTCGGATGCCACTGTTGGGGAACTAGTAATTTCAAAAAATTTCCTACGCACACGCAAGATCATGGTGATGCATAGCAACGAGAGAGGAGAGTAATGTCCACGTACCCTCGTAGACCGTAAGCGGAAGCGTTATGACAACGCGGTTGATGTAGTCGTACGTCTTCACGATCCGACCGATCCAAGTACCGAACGTACGGCACCTCCGAGTTCAGCACACATTCAGCTCGATGACGATCCCCGGACTCCGATCCAGCAAAGTGTCGGGGATGAGTTCCGTCAGCACGACGGCGTGGTGACGATGATGATGTACTACCGGCGCAGGGCTTCGCCTAAACTCCGCGACGATATGACCGAGGTGGAATATGATGGAGGGGGGCACCGCACACGGCTAAGGAACGATCACGAAGATCAACTTGCGTGTCATGGGGTGCCCCCTGCCCCCGTATATAAAGGAGCAAGGGGGGAGGAGGCCGGCCCTAGGAGGGGGCGCGCCAAGTGTGGAGTCCTACTAGGACTCCCTAGTCCTAGTAGGATTCCACCTCCCTTGTTGGAGTAGGAGAAGGGGAAAGAGGGGAAGAGGAAGAAGGAAAGGGGGGCTGCGCCCCTTGTCCAATTCGGACCAGAGGGGGGCGCAGGCCTCCTTCCTTTTGGCCTCTCTCCTCTATTCCCGTATGGCCCAATAAGGCCCATATACTCTCCGGCGAATTCCCGTGACTCTCCGGTACTCTGAAAAATACCCGAATCACTCGGAACCTTTCCGAACTCCGAATATAGTCGTCCAATATATCGATCTTTACGTCTCGACTATTTCGAGACTCCTCGTCATGTCCCTGATCTCATCCGGGACTCCAAACTCCTTCGGTACATCAAAACTCATAAACTCATAATATAACTGTCATCGAAACCTTAAGCGTGCGGACCCTACGGGTTCGAGAACTATGTAGACATGACCTAGAACTATTCTTGGTCAATAACCAATAGCGGAACCTAGATGCCCATATTGGCTCCTACATATTCTACGAAGATCTTTATCGGTCAAACCGCATAACAACATACTTTGTTCCCTTTGTCACCGGTATGTTACTTGCCCGAGATTCGATCATCGGTATCTAATACCTAGCTCAATCTCGTTACCGGCAAGTCTCTTTACTCGTTACGTAATACATCATTCCGTAACTAACTCATTAGCTACATTGCTTGCAAGGCTTATAGTGATGTGCATTACCGAGAGGGCCCAGAGATACCTCTCCGACAATCGGAGTGACAAAACCTAATCTCGAAATACGCCAACCCAACATGTACCTTTGGAGACACCTGTAGTACTCCTTTATAATCACCCAGTTACGTTGTGACGTTTGATAGCACCCAAAGTGTTCCTCCGGTAAACGGGAGTTGCATAATCTCATAGTTACAGGAACATGTATAAGTCATGAAGAAAGCAATAGCAATATACTAAACGATCAAGTGCTAGGCTAACGAAATGGGTCATGTCAATCACATCATTCTCCTAATGATGTGATCCCGTTAATCAAATGACAACACATGTCTATGGTTAGGAAACATAACCATCTTTGATTAATGAGCTAGTCAAGTAGAGGCATACTAGTGACTATATGTTTGTCTATGTACTCACACATGTATCATGTTTCCGGTTAATACAATTCTAGCATGAATAATAAACATTTATCATGATATGAGGAAATAAATAATAACTTTATTATTGCCTCTAGGGCATATTTTCTTCAATGATAATCTAGTGTTGTTGCATCTCATTGACGAATTTGAGTCGGGGCCGCCGAAAAAGCAGCGCGGGTCTACGGTTGGCCGGCTATGCATTCCCCGCAACCGAGATCTCGGCAACAAAATGCTCATGAAGGACTACTTCGCCGGTGTTAGAAGGGAGAGAGGGGGATTGGTGGAATTGTTGTTGTATTGCTTGAGCCTCGTGGGCATATATATAGGAGTACATGATCATCTTGGAGTATAAGGCAAGGTAGAATAATATCCTATGCTATCCTAGCTTTCCTAATAATCATGATACTCAACATCCCCCCGCAGTCACAACGATAGCGACGCAGACGGTGAGACTGAAAAAGAATCCGAAGGTAAGCCAACGGACACCGCCCCATAGTCGTAATGGTCGATGCATCGCGGAAGTCGTGGCTGGAGTGGAAACCGACGAGTTTGCTCAAGCAAAGCGGTAGCCCTTTGTGCCGATGTCGATGTAGTCGAGAGCGTAGAGTGGTGTAGCCGTTGTTGTGGTAGCCGTGCGAGGGACGCGGTGGTCGATGTCGAGTCGGGGTGGCCGGCGTCGAGGTAGTCGTTGTGGACCGGGAAGAAGAGCAGCGGCGGCGGCCTGAGGAGGCGATGGCGGCTAGGTCAGAAGCGCGGCGACGGTGCTTGAAGTAGGGGAGGAAGAACCCGACAGCGTGACGAGGACCGGCGCAGACAGTGGCGTTCCCGCGCATAGGAAGACGGCGCGACGCATACCACGTAGAAGTCGACGCGCGGGTACGACGGAGTGGATCGCGTGCCGCGACACTACATCCCGGAGGGGCGACGCAGCGGCAGCGTCCGGGTCAGGGCGACGGCGGGGAAGTCCTCGGGGCGGTTGCAGGGACCGCGTACCACGCTCGCTACGGCCCGACGGGGCGACGCAGCGGCAGCGCGAGGGTCGGTGCAGCCTCGGGGACGGCCTGAAGCGGATGACCTCGGGGCAGCGGTTGACGGCGGGCCGCGATACTACGGCCCGAAGGAGTGACGCAGCGGTAGAACGCGGGTTGGTGCAACCACGAAAACGGCCTCAGGACGACGGCGGGGACCACATGCATCGGCACTACGGCCCGAAGAGCCGACATAGCGATGGTGCGGATCAATGCAACCACGAAGAGAACCACAGAGTGGCGGCGCTGCGGCCCGACGGGGCGACGCAGCGACAGCCCGTTGCTCGATCGGGGTAGAAAAGTGTAAACTTAGACGTTGACCTTCATGTATCCTGCAAAGCCCACATGAAACGAAACAGGTGCAAACAAACGCATGCACGTAATGCATGGGCCATCCTGTACGCCGCGAGTCATTGGAGCACACACCACGCATGCACGCGAGCGGCCGTCCACGTCCGCACGGGACGTCAGTGCGGCCACAGGCCACACGGCTTGGGACGACGGGCCAGCGCAGGAAGGTGCGTCCGGCTGCCGCTGAAGCGTTGGACGTGGCAGCGGCGTCGATGCTTGATGAAGACGGTGGCAGAGTAGACACGTGTTGTAGACAACAGACGGCGGCGAACGACATAAACCGATCGTAGATCGAAAAACCAGAAAAAAACACCGATCAATTGATCAGCGAGAGAGAAAAACCTCAATCAATGGATCGAGAAAAAGACTCTCTAGGGTAGCCGATCAATACGACCGGTAGACGAACCCTAGGTACGGGCGGCGCGGCCCCCGGCGGCGGTCATGGAGGCTGACCGCCCCGAGAGCAGCGTGCGGGTGCGGAAGTGGCGGCGGCTAGGGTTTAGAACCCGGAAACTGATACCATGTTAGAAGAGAGAGATGAGGATTGGTGGAATTGTTGTTGTATTGCTTGAGCCTCGTAGGCATATATATAGGAGTACATGATCATCTTAGAGTACAAGGGAAGGTAGAATAATATCCTACGCTATCCTAGCTTTTCTAATAATCATGATACTCAACAGCCGGGTACCGACATATCCGGCTCACCTCTTTCGTAGACGATATCAAATGCATATGTCAGTTTTCACCCGCGTCATCGAGGCTTGTTGCCATTTCTTCACGTCGCCGGGTTGATTGGTTTTAGTGCATATAAAAAAACGGTGGCGATGAAAGTGATTGCATCAGGTGTTCCGGCCGACTATGTGGATGGATATCTTCTCATTGGCGAGGATACCACCATCAAAAGTGTCCGTGTCTTTGCGAAGACAATAATCCGAGTTTTTCGCATGGAGTATCTTCGCGCTCCAAACGAAGATGACATAAAGAATCTAATGGCAATGAACGAAGCAAGGGGATGGTCGGGCATGCTAGGTAGTATAGATTGCATGCATTAGAGGTGGAAGGATTGCCCGGTGGCTTGGGCAGGGCAATACACAGGGCACAAACGCAAACCCACCATTGTGCTTCAAGCCGTGGCCTCACATGATCTGTGGATTTGGCATTGCTTCTTTGGTTTGCCAGGGTCTCTGAACGATATCAACGTTTTGCCACGGTAACATTTTTTTGCTCAACCAACTACTGGCAAAGCTCCGGCTTGCAACTATATCGTTAACGGCCATGACTATAACATGGAGTATTATCTTGCCGACAGTATTTATCCATCATGGTCTACATTTGTCAAGACCATTTGTTGTAATGATTATTAATGTTTTATTATTGTCAGTTTCTTGACTATTTATTCGTATGTTGAATTTATTTTAGTTTTTATTTTGGTGGATATTATGAAATGTGCAATTTGTTTGATGTTTTATGATAAATTTATAGTGAGGCGAGCGTTCCGGCCGAACAGATCCCGCAAACGTGTCCCGCAAAACATTTACGGGATGTGTTTACCGGATCTGTTCGGCCGGAGCACTCGCCGCACCGTAAAAACAATTTGCGAGAGCCCTTATACGCTTTTTGTGGGTCGTGCGTTTCCCGGATTGGTTAGAGATACTCTAATACGGTACAAGATCACATTTTCCTTTTTAGTAGAAGAGGATACCCGGTTGCTGCGGAGTGGATTACAATATATTTTAAGTGACTTGATTGTATGATTCATAAAACAGTTGAATTAATAAAATATGTATTAACTAAAATTCTAATTTTTGCATATTTTATACTCCCTTCTATCTATATTACTTGTTGGGAAACGTTTCATGGAAAACAAAAAAAATTCTACGCACACGCAAAATCTATCCATGGAGATGCATAGCAACGACGGGGAGAGTGTGCCTACGTACCCCCATAGACTGTAATTGGAAGCATTTAGTAACGCAGTTGATGTAGTCGAATTTCTTCGTGATCCAACCGATCAAGTATCGAACGTACGTCACCTCCGTGTTCAACACACGTTCAGCTTGGCCAGCAAGACGGTGAAGTAGTGGATGAGTTCTGGCAGCATGCTATCTCCGCAGGGCTTCACCTAAGCACTACAAAAATATGGCAGAGGGACAAAATTGTGGAGGGGGCGCCGCACATGGCTAAGAGATTGTCGTGGTTATGTATGGTGCCCCCTCCCACATATATATAGGTGGGGGAGAGGGGAGCAGCAAGGACGCACCCCAAGTAGGGACGAATCCTACTTGGGGTCTTCCCCAAGCCGCGCCCTTCCTTCCTTATTTGAGTGCGGGAGGAAGGCAGGGGAAGGTGCCCCCCCTTTCATTTCTCTCATGAGGAGGGAAAAGGCAGGAGGGGCACCCCTCCCCTTTCCTTATCCTAGGGTTGCCTGCGAAGGAGAGGGGCGTGCCAACCCCCTAGTGAGCTGGTCTGTCTCCCCCCTTTGGCCCATTAGGCCCATACACTTCCCGGGGGTGTCTGGAACCCCTTCCGATGACCCGATGACTACCCGGTGCACTCCGAAACTTTTCCGGTGTGCGAATATCATCGTCCCGATATATCAATCTTTACCTTCGGACCATTCTGGAGCTCCTCGTCATGTATGTGATCTCATCCGGGACTCCGAACAACATTTGGTCACCAAATCATGTAACTCATATAACACTATATCGTCAACGAACGTTAAGCGTGCGGACCCTACGAGTTTGAGAACTATGTAGACATGACTGAGACACCTCTCCATCAATAACCAATAGCGGAACTAGGATGCCCATATTGGTTCCTACATATTCTACGAAAATCTTTATCGGTCAAACTGTTATGACAACATACGTAATTCGCTTTGTCTGTCGATATGTTACTTGCCCGAGATTCGATCGTTGGTATCTTCATACCTGGCTCAATCTCATTACCGGCAAGTCTCTTTACTCGTTCCGTAATACATCACCTCGTAACTAACTCATTAGTCATTTGCTTGCAAGCTTATGATGTGTATTACCTAGAGGGCCCAGAGATACCTCTCCGAAACTTGGAGTGACAAATCCCAATCTCGATCCATGCCAACTCAACAAACACCTTTAGAGATACATGTAGAGCATCTTTATGATCACCCAGTTATGTTGTGATGTTTGATAGCACACAAGGTATTCCTCCGGTATTCGGGAGTTGCATGATCTCATGGTCGAAGGAACATGTATTTGACATTCAAGAAAGCAGTAGCAATAAACTGAACGATCATATGCTAGGCTAACGGATGGGTCTTGTCCATCACATCATTCTCCTAATGATGTGATCTCATTACCAAATGACAACACATGTCCATGATTAGGAAACTTTAACCATCTTTGATCAACGAGCTAGTCTAGTAGAGGCTTATTAGGGACACGGTATTTGTTTATGTATTCACACATATAGTTAAGTTTACGGTCAATACAATTCTAGCATGAATAATAAACCTTTATCATGATTAAGTAAATATAATAATAACCATTTTATCATTGCCTCTACGGCATATTTCCATCATTACTTGTCTTAGATTTGTCAGATACGGACGTATGTTGGATTGGAGGGAGTATTATATTTGATTATTGTACGGTTAAAAATATTTATTGAACTTAAGTGGCATAATATAATGAAAAAAATCCAATGCAAGTTGGTGGACCTTTGATAAGGTGGCATGTGTGGCCTGGTGAGTTTTGTGCATGAGATCAATGGAAAAAAAATCACATGCATGTTATGGTGTGCCTTTGATGTGGTGTCATGTGTGCATGTTAAAGGATTAACTATTTTAGGTATAATAGAATTAGGTATACAATAGCATAGTTCTACCTAGTATACGTCCAGTGCACATTGATATTACACGGGATATTAATTGATTGCTAATTACACGGGTGGAAAAAAGGCCTTTGGTCGCGGTTCGCAACTGCCATTAGTCGCGGTTGCGCAACCGCGACCAAATAAGCGCGACTAAAGCCCCCCACCTTTAGTCGCGGCTGCTTAAGAACCGCGACTAACGGCCCGTCCACGTGGGCGCCAGGCGGCCGTCGGGGCGGAGGACCTTTAGTCGCGGTTCTTCTGGCCAACCGCGACTAAAGGCCGCCACAGGTTTAGGGTTTTAGCCCCCCCCCCCTAAACCTGTTTTCTGTTTAATTTGTATTGTTTTATTTCTTTTGTGCTTTATTTTAATTTTGAAGGAGTTTCATATATTCTACGGTACTATTAGAACCAAAAAGAATTCAAGAGGAATATACAATATATATTCAATATCATCGGATGACCATATACAATTTTGAACAAGTTTCCATACATGATTTAATGCATATAAAGTTCTACGTCCTCGTAATAGTGTTCTCCTTTAGGATGGAGGACTTCCCTGCTGAACCATCCAGCTAGTTCCTCTTGAAGTGGTCGGAAGCGAGCTTCTGGACTAAGCATCCACCGGAGGTTATTCCTCTGAGCATTGGTATCACTCGGAACCCGCTCAGAGGTGTATCTCCGGATCATCTCACAGACATAGTATCCACATAGATTGGTCTCCGGTGGCTGAATATCCCCAGCATTCTTAGCCTTTAACATTTTGAATTCTAGCTCTTTTTTGAATTCACCGACCTATGTATCTACGAACCGTCTCCAAACCCTACGAGGCAAAGAAAATTAAATGAACAAGAGAGTTATTAATTAGTTACTTGATATTAGGAAATGAACGAAATAGGCCGATCGATATAGAGCGCAAATGAATGAAAATAATTACTTCTGCAGCATTCTTCTCATGCCGCCCCAAAGCTTTGGATCCATATTCACAGAGTCGTGGACGAGACATTCTGAGGTGTTAACTTTAATTACTAGCAGAATCCAGTGGAACCTGCGGACACGATACATGCACAGTACGTCATGCATAACTCATCGATTAGCCGGCCACATACCATGCATGGAGTAAACAAAAGAGAATGTGCTCAAGACAGAAACACTCACTCAAAATGGTAAGGAAATAGAATATCACTTTTGAGTTCCTGCTTTGTAAGAAACTGCCACAGGTCTGCCTCCACGTCGGCGGGGTGACGCTCCAACACATGTCCATTAACGATGTGTGGGTCAATGAACCCAACATCATAGATGTTCCTTACTCTGCATTCCTTAATCTTCATTCTGCATGTATAATAGCGGACACAACAATATAGTTAGGACATATATATAGTGCAGGCAATATGAACGAGATGGGGTAGAAATTAATAAATCACTTACAGAACGTAGCAACTGATGATAGATTTATCGAGCTCGCGCAGATTGAAAAGCTGGAACAATTCACTCAGTTCAATTTGTACATAGTAATGTTTGAAGTGATGCTCATGTCTAACTTCCGCATAAATATATTCTTTGGCGTTTTTATTTTTTATGTAACCCTTGTACCATTTCAGCAGACCTTTCATTTGTGGAGGTAGATCCTTTTCCTGCGCAGGCTCGACGAGAGGCCCATTCTTGACATATGTAATTACTACCTCCTTCACTGGCGCCTCATCAAGGCCTAACAGTTCACGAAGAGTAATACCTAAGTTGGCCGCTTGTTCTCTGGCACTCGTTACAGTCAATCCCTGTGCTGCCGCAGCTTGTATGATCTCGGGGGCATCCGGACAGAAGGCTTCCACTATAAGCGGGGAAATCGATTGTTTACTTTGTTCCCCGAGCTGGGCAACTTCTTTCCCGCTTTTTTTACTTTCGGCCTTCTCCCGCTCTTTGTTCTCCTTGAACATGAGTGCCTGCCTGCGAAGTTCACGTGCATAGTCGTTAGGCAGATTCTTCGCGGCTTGGGATGGTGTGCTCAAAAATGACTTAGCCCACTTCTTTTGCTCATCAGAAAATACTGGCTTGGGCTCGGGCTCTCTTTTCTTCTTGCAGTCCGCCTTCCATTTCTCCAAATCAGCAGCCGCGGCCGCGTCGACTTCCTCGGCACTACGTTCCCAAGGCCTTGTGGGGAGAGGCTTCAGTGATGGCTCCGGTACCTTTGTGGTCTTAGGTACATAAGGGTCCGGGTTAATAATCCAGGACTGCTTCTGCTTCTTTGCCGGAGGTGGATTGGGGGGCGGCGTCTGATCACCCGCCGGACGAGGACTGGGGGGCGGCGGCTGATCACCCGCCAGACGTTGTGGACTGGGGGGCGGCGTCGGCTGACGTGACGGAGGTGTAGGTGAACCGCCACCACCACCACCACCACCACCACCGCCACCGCCACCACCACCACCGTAGGGGGGTGGACTTGTTGTCCTTGGCGCCTCGCCTGGAAACTTGATAAACTTCTTTTGCCATAGAATGAAATGGCGCTTGACATCTCCAAGTCTTTTCTCCCCTTCAGGTGTAGCAATGTCAATCTCCAGGTCCTCAAACCCTTGGACTATGTCCTCCACCGTGACACGAGCATAGCCATCTTGAATGGGGTTGTTGTGGTGGAGTGCTCCAGGTAAACATGGTAAAGCACTGCCGATGGCTACCTTCATGGACATGTTCCCGATAGGATAATACAGATGACATTCTTTCATCTCCTTTATATCGTCCACGGGGTAGCGAGGAGGCTCCGGTGAAGTAATTTCGACCACCAGAGGCTCCGGTGCAGTAATTTGGACCACCAGAGGCTCCGGTGCAGTCTCATGTAAGCAGTGCGTGCATGCATTGTATCCCTTATTTGACAGTCCCGAAAGGTTACTAAGAGCAGGCCAATCGTTGATGGTTATGAAAAGCAACGCTCGTAGGTCAAATTCCTCTTGTTTGTGCTCATCCCACACACGGACACCACCCCACAGCTGTAAAAGTTCATCAACTAATGGCCTTAGGTACACATCGATGTCGTTGCCGGGTTGCTTCGGACCTTGGATGAGCACTGGCATCATAATGAACTTCCGCTTCATGCACAACCAAGGAGGAAGGTTGTAGATGCATAGAGTCACGGGCCAGGTGCTATGGCTGGAGCTCTGCTCGCCAAAAGGATTCATGCCATCCGTACTTAGAGCAAATCTTATGTTCCTTGCGTCAGCTGCAAAATCTTTGAACCATCTGTCGATCTTTCTCCATTGCGTTCCATCTGCGGTGTGTCTCAACTCCCCGTCCGACTTACGGTCCTCTTTGTGCCATCGCAATAACTTGGCATGCTCTTTGTTCCTGAACAGACGTTTCAACCGTGGTATTATAGGAGCATACCACATCACCTTGGCGGGAACCCTCTTCCTGGGTTTCTGGCCCTCAACATCGTCACCAGGGTCATCGCCTCTGATCTTATAACGCAATGCAGTGCATACCGGGCATTCATTCAAATTCTCGTATTCACCGCGGTAGAGGATGCAGTCGTTGATGCATGCATGTATCTTCAGAACCTCTAAACCTAGAGGGCAGACAACCTTCTTTGCTTCGTACGTACTGGCGGGCAACTCGTTATCCTTTGGAAACATATTCTTCAACATTTTCAGCAAGTTTTCAAATGCCGAGTCAGCTACACCTGCCTCTGCCTTCCATTTCAACAAATCCAGTGTGCAGCCCAGCTTTTTCAGACCATCATCGCATCCGGGGTACAGCGCCTTTCTGTGATCCTCTAACATGCGATCCAAATTCTCCCTCTCCTTTTCAGTTTCGCAGCGTCTCCGTGCATCAGCAATGGTCCGACCAAGATCATCAACGGGATCATCACGTGCCTCTTCTTCACCTTCCCCTTCACCTTCAGCATCCTCCATGAAAGTATCACCGAAATGAGCAAGATAGCTTTCATCGATGAAATCATCCCCTTCTTCATCTTCTTCCATTATAACCCCTCTTTCTCCATGCTTGGTCCAACAATTATAGCTTGGCATGAAACCCTTATGAAGCAGATGCATGTGAACATCTCTTGAGGAAGAGTAACCCTTCTGATTCTTACAGATAACACATGGACAGATAACAAAACCCCCCCGCTTGTTCGCATTAGCCACTACGAGGAAATCTTTCAAACCCGTAGTGAACTCGCCGGAGAGTCGGTTACCGTACATCCATTGCCGATTCATCTGCATTATTATAATATAAAATATATAATTAACCATCATGCATTTGTTAAACTAACTAGCTACAAACAATATAAATTAAACAATGAACTACACACATGCATATTTTATCAATGACACATCAAAGGTTCATCAAGTTGCTAACCGCGATCGAGGAGTGTGGCTCCAACACTTCATGTCATGTTTGTTTCATGCTCTTGGGGCATTTCATCAAACACCTTATGTGCATAAGAGGAACCAAAAGCAAACCTACACCCACTTGTGAAGAGAATGGCTCCAAATGGCTAAGTGTTGGCTGCTGGATGGGTATATATAGGGGAGGGGCTTTAGTTGCGGTTGGCCTGGCAAACCGTGACTAAAGGTGCCCGAAGGCCTTTAGTCGCGGTTGTCCTGGCCAACCGCGACTAAAGACCCTCACGTGCGCCAGCTGGCCACCGAGCGCCCTGGGCCCAGGCCTTTGGTCGCGGTTCACCTCCAGAACCGTGACTAAAGGTCCCATTAGTCGCGGTTCCTACAGCTTCGCGACTTATGGGGCTGGACGGAAGCCTGTTTTTCCACCAGTGTACATGCCTAACACTAACATTAATATTAGAAATAATGATATTAAGAATCTCAACTAATATTACAACCAAACACACTGCAAGCGTCGACTGTGTTTACTCAGTGTACTAACAACAATACGGTGAGACTATGTGGATTTATGTGAAAATGAGACGTCATCTTATACCCAATAGACATAGGGCATACATTTACTTGCTAGATGAATAAGAGCATTTTCAAAGGCAAGTGTCAAAAACCTTCCCCTTATATCTGCGGACAACAAACACTGACGCTTGTTTTGTCCTCCGCTCCAACAGCAAAACCCATTTCTTCTTCCCACATCCATTCGACATGCATGGGCATAGGATGTAAATCACACAACACATACTACACATAGTTCAAATTGACATAGGACATAGAGCCTAGGACAAGTTGATACAACATACATAGTTCAATGACATAGGACATAGAAGTAGGACAACACATAACTCAATTTGACATAGGACACTGATGTCTACTACACAACCTTCTTCTTGTAGACGTTGTTGGGCCTGCAAGTGCACATGTTTGTAGGACAGTAGCAAATTTCCCTCAAGTGGATGACCTAAGGTTTATCAATCCGTGGGAGGCGTAGGATGAAGATGGTCTCTCTCAAACAACCCTGCAACCAAATAACAAAGAGTCTCTTGTGTCCCCAACACACCCAATACAATGGTAGATTGTATAGGTGCACTAATTCGGCGAAGAGATGGTGATACAAGTGCAATATGGATGGTAGATAAAGGTATTTGTAATCTGAAATAATAAAAACAGCAAGGTAACTAATGATAAAAGTGAGCGTAAACGGTATTGCAATGGTAGGAAACAAGGCCTAGGGTTCATACTTTCACTAGTGCAAGTTCTCTCAACAATAATAACACAGATATATCATATAACAATCCCTCAACATGCAACAAAGATTCACTCCAAAGCCACTAATAACGGAGAACAAACGAAGAGATTATGGCAGGGTACGAAACCACCTCAAAGCTATTCTTTTGGATCAATCTATTAAAGAGTTCGTACTAGAATAACACCTTAAGACACAAATCAACCAAAACCCTAATGTCACCTAGATACTCCATTGTCACCTCAAGTATCCGTGGGCATGATTATACGATATGCATCACATAATCTCAAATTCATCCAACCAACACAAAGTACTTCAAAGAGTGCCCCAAAGTTTCTACTGGAGAGTCAAGAAAACGTGTGCCAACCCCTATGCATAGGTTCATGGGCAGAACCCGCAAGTTGGTCACCAAAACATACATCAAGTGGCACGTGATATCCCATTGTCACCACAAATAGACACGGCAAGACATACATCAAGTGTTCTCAAATCAAAGACTCAATCCGATAAGATAACTTCAAGAGGGAAAATCAATTCATCACAAGAGAGTAGAGGGGGAGAAACATCATAAGATCCAACTATAATAACAAAGCTCGCGATACATCAAGATCGTGCCATAGAAAGAACACGAGAGAGAGAGATCAAACACATAGCTACTGGTACATACCCTCAGCCCCGAGGGTGAACTACTCCCTCCTCGTCACGGATAGCGCCGGGATGATGAAGATGGCCACCGGTGATGGGTTCCCCCCCCCCCGGCAGGGTGCCGAAACGGGCTCCCGAGAGGTTTTTGGTGGCTACAGAGGCTTGCGGCGGCGGAACTCCCGATCTATCTTGATATTCGATATTTTTAGGGTACGTAGGCTTATATAGGCGAAAGAAGTCGGTCGGGAGGTGCTCGAGGGGCCCACAAGACAGGGGGCACGCCCTACAGGGGGGGGGGCGCCCTCCTATCTCGTGGCTGCCTCGAGTATCTTCTGACGTGAACTCCAAGTCTCTAGGATCATATTCTTCCCAAAAATCACGCTGCCGAAGGTTTCATTCCCGTTTGGACTCCGTTTGATATTCCTTTTCTTCGAAATACTGAAACAGGCAATAAAACAGCAATATGGGTTGGGCCTCCGGTTAGTAGATTAGTCCCAAAAGTAATATAAAAGTGTATAATAAAGCCCATAATCATTCAAAACAAATAATAAAATAGCATGAATGCTTCATAAATTATAGATACATTGGAGACGTATCAGCATCCCCAAGCTTAATTCTTGCTCGTCCTCGAGTAGGTAAATGATAAAAAAGAATTTATGAAGTATGAATGCTAGAAGGTGCACAAGTTTGATCAATGATAATTTCAATCACCTTTTCTAGCATGATAATGTGTCATAACAATAGTTCATCTCATAAAACTTCTCACGATAAAGTAACAAGCAATTCACATGTCAAAGCATAGACCATAAACTTTCTTGAAAACTTGCAAACTTCATTCTCAGTCATCAGACAATTGCAATTCATCTTATTTTTAGGAATAACAAACTCCACAAACTCAACTATCATATAGTCTTTTACAATTGCTAACACTCACGCAATACTAATGGTTATGGAGTTTTAATCGGACACTGAGAAAGATAGGGGCTTATAGTGTTGCCTCCCAATGTATTCACCTTTGGGTGATGTCAACAATAATAGTTCATGCTAACTTTCATCCAATTGGATATATATATATATCAGGATCTTCCCGACACGAGGTGCTTGCCAAAGGATAAAATGAAAAAGGGAAAGGTGAAGATCACCTTGACTCTTGCATAAAGTAAAAGACATAAAGTAAAAGATAGGCCCTTCGCAGAGGGAAGCAGAGGTTGTCATGCGCTTTAGGGTTGGATGCACAAAATCTTAATGCGAATGAACGTCACTTTATATTGCCACTTGTATATGGACCTTTATTATGCAGTCCGACGCTTTTATTGCTTCCATAACAAGAGATTGTATAAAGCTATTTTCTTCACACCAAAAGATCGTACATATTTAAAGAGCAATTTTTATTGCTTGCACCGATGAAAACTTACTTGAAGGATCTTACTCAATCCATAGGTAGGTATGGTGGACTCTCATGAAAAACTGGGTTTAAGGATATTTGTAAGCACAAGTAGTATCTCTACTTGGTTCAAGGAATTTTGGCTAGCATGAGGGGGAAAGGCAAGCTCAACATGTTTGAATGATCCATAACAATATACTTTAACTGAGATGTCGGAAAACATAACCCATTACGTTGTCTTCCTTGTCCAACGTCAACTCTTTAGCATGTCATACTTAATGAGTGCTCCCAATTATAAAAGATGTCTAGGATAGTATATTTATATGTGAAATCTCTCTTCCTTCAATATTCTTTCATGAATTGTTCAAGTGACCAATACAATGCTTGCTAACCTTCAATAAATTTACAACCTCTACTTCTTAGATGTGAAGTCATTACTCCCCATGGGATAAGCAAATGAAACATATAAATTTTCAGATTTATGACAATCAACTCCTTCAACAATTTACTCATAGGATATAAGTGAAGCACACGAGTAAATGACAAACTACTCCAACAAGATATAAGTGAAGATCAATGAGTAGCTAAATAATTATGTAACTATGCGAAGACTCTCTCTCAATTAAGAATTTCAGATCTTGGTATTGTATTCAAACAGCAAGAAAAACAAAATAAAATGACATTGCAAGGATAGCACAACTCATGTGAAGAAGCAAAAACTTAGGCTCAACCGATACTAACCGATAGTTGTTGAGACTTCTTGAAATATTATCTTGGGGTGCTTTGGGCATCCCCAAGCTTGAACTTTTGTGTCTTCTTAATTCCTCTCATATCATGGTTTCTCTTTTTATCAAAAGCTTCATCCACACCAAACTCAACAAGAAATCGTGAGATAGGTTAGTATAAACCAATGCAAAACCTTATAATTTTCTACTGTAACAAATCACTAAAATTATTATTCAACATTGCATACTAAATGCCTCTGCATATTTAATACTCCTATCCTCAAATAGAATCATTAAACAATCAAACATATGCAAACAATGCAAACATAACAGCAATCTGCCAAAACAGTACAGTCTGTAAAGAATGCAAGAGTATCAATACTTACCTAACTCCATGTAACGCCCCGGATTCGTTGCGCCAGGTGTCTGCCAGTTATTCGCCGTCGTTGCCATGTCATTTGCTTGTGTGTTGCATTTTATCATGTCATCATGTGCATTGCATTGCATCGCATTCGTGTTCGTCTCATGCATCCGAGCATTTTCCCCATTGTCCGTTTTGCAATCCGGCACTCCTATGCCCTCCGGCGTTCCCCTTTTGTCTCTCGTTGTAAGCGGGTGTTAAACGTTCTCAGAATGGACCGAGTCTTGCCAAGCGGCCTTGGTATAGCACCGGTAGACCGCCTATCAAGTTTCGTGTCATTTGGAGTCCGTTTGATACTCCAACGGTTAACCGGGTAACTGTAAAAGCCCCTTTCTCTTTGCAGCCCAACACCTCTTCCCACAGCCCACCAAACCCATCTAACTCCCCTCCATGCTCTCGGTCATTAGATCACGATCGTGTGGGCGAAAACTGCTCCTCATTTGGACTCTCCTAGCTCCCTCTACCTATA
>NC_057813.1:65915012-65961243 GCF_018294505.1 Triticum aestivum
CGGCGCCGCCGGCTCCCTCCGCTTCGCTGCCGGTTGCGCCACGCCGCCTGTCTCCTCCAGCCCCGTCGCTGCACTGCCCTTCTCCAGCGACCGCGCGCGCCGCCATCGTGCGGGATCAGGAGGAGCCCGATCCGCACCTCCCGCCCGGGCCCAGATCCAGGCCCAGCTGGCCCATCTCCCTCGGCCCGCCTTGCCTCTTCCTTCCTGGGCCAAGCCCGTGGGTGAGCAGCCTCTATCCCCTGCCCGGGCGTGATTTAGTTACCCTGCGCTCGCCCGTGTTTTTTTCCTGAAAAATGACTAAGTCCCCAGTTTGTGTAATTTTCATGCCCTGTTCGCTGCATCGTATCTCTGCATCCGTGGCTCCGTTTCGTGCGTGTAATATGTCAAATTGTTCGTCTCAACGAGTATATCATTTCTTTACATTGCATCATATTCATTTGAGGTCATCTTGATACCTGAATCATCGTTGTAAGAGTGCTTCATGATGTTTTCTGCTGTCTGTTAACAGAACGAGCTCTTTTGTCATTTTTGCCATGATTGATGTGTGCATCCTATGAGGTCGATGTCTACATGTGTTTTGAACTATGCCATGTATTCTTTACAGAGGTGCTTACCATGTATTTTTGTGATCAATGTGGTGACTAGCACAAGCATGCAAACTAGGCATCGTGATGTTACTGATTTTAGTCCCTGTTCTGCTGTTATTTTGATGTCATGTAAACTTGATGCTACAGAGAGATCCATGCATATTTTGAGATACTTCAGTAAGGGTGTTTTGAACAATAGGTTATTGTCTATCCATTCATGCCCTTGGTTGCAATTATGGAGTAGCCTAGCATGTCATTTTCGTGCTCTACTTTTGCTTCAAAATGTTTCCTGGCAGATTGTTTACTTGTTATTCAATTTAGCCAAGGTTGTTGTAGATGATCCATGCATGCTATGGACTTGTTCTTTCCTTGGTTTGTTTCACAAACATGTCTTCTTGGTGATGCTATGCTTGTCTTGTCATGCAATGACTTGTGGTGAGTGATTCGAGCTTGTTAAGTAGTGTACATGATGTTGCTGTTTTGCTAGGCTGAATCTGTTATTCCGTGATGCGATGTAAACATGTTGCTACTAATCATTCTATGCATAATCTAGAAATGTTCTATAAACATGTTTTGATCTACATGTCATCCTCTATCCATCCATGCCCATGGTTGCATTTATAGGTTGCTGTAGCTTGTTCATATCTTGCTCCAAAGTTGCTTCATAATGTTGTTGTCAGCCTGTTTACATTAAGTTCAGTTGTTTCCATGTGTTTTCCTAGTGATCCATGCATCCTATGACCTTGCTATTGCCATGCTTAGCTTCACAAATATGTCTTCTTACTGTTGGGTGCCTTGCCATTCCATGTATTTCTCTGTAGTGAGTTGCACAAGCTCATCAACATGCCTTCATAATTCTGTTTCTGCCATGTTTGAAGCTGTAATATAACTTGCCATGTTTACGTGGGTGCCATCTTATTTTCTGATCCTTTTTGGCTTATGGTCAGTAAGGGTCTTTTGAACTATGATATTAGTAGATTCATGCCATGCCTTTGTTTTCCATTATAAGTTCCTGTAACATGTTTTTTGATAGCTCTAAACATTGCATCGTGATATTATTTTCTGCAAAGTCTGGAATTGTTAT
Organism: Triticum aestivum; assembly: GCF_018294505.1. NCBI lineage: Eukaryota > Viridiplantae > Streptophyta > Magnoliopsida > Poales > Poaceae > Triticum > Triticum aestivum. The sequence continues at coordinate 65,916,684 of NC_057813.1, forward strand.
AACTTGCAATCTTACCATGTGTGTTTGAGCATGTTCTAGTGATTTCTAGAGATAGCTCAGTGTTCATGTTTTGTTGTGCTTTACCTGTACATCATTTCCATGCCTTTTGTTATCATATTGGGGTGCTGTAGCATATGTTTTGATGCTTGCAATATGCCTAGTTGCTGTTTTGGACAGCTTGTCCTTTAAACTTATATAGTGTGCATGTGTTTGAACCGTTGCTCCGTTTTGAGTGTGCTCTATATGAAACTTGCTTAGAATTGCATGTAGTTTCATATTATCATGTTGCATCCATGTTTTGAGGTGTTTGCTTGATGTTTGTATGCATTTTGCATCAATGCCATGTTTAACTTGTTTTGCTCATATCTTCTAGGCCGTAGCTCCGAATTAAATGAACTTTATATGTAACTTGACTAGAATCTCGTGTAGATCATCTTGGTGCATCTTAACTTGCTGTTTAACAACTTGAACATAAAGTTTATTCAGATCTGGACCAACTTCGAAATTTGCATATGAGGACTTACCGGAATTGTTATATGTTGTTCCCGGCCTCTTTTAAACTTGCCTTGATGTGTTGCTCTTGTTTGCATCATCTCTTGCCATGAGTAGCTTCATGTAGCTTTGTCATGCATCATGCTTGTTGTGCATCATGCCTTGTTCATGTGTGGTGTGTTTACTATGTTGTGTGCTTCTTTTCGATAGTTCCTGTTTCGTTGCGATCGTGAGGATTCGTTCGTCTACGGTTGGTTCGGCTTCATCCGTTCGTCTTCTTCATGGACTCGTTCTTCTTCCTAGCGGGATTTCAGGCAAGATGACCGCTACCCTGGTTCTCACTACTATCATTGCTATGCTAGTTGTTTTATTCTATCGCTTTGCTGCGCTACCTATTACCTGTTTATCGAGCCATCCCAAATTGCCATGAGCATCTAACCTTTGACACCTTTCCTATGCAAACCGTTGTTTGGCTATGTTACCGCTTTGCTCAGCCCTCTTATAGCGTTGCTAGTTGCAGGTGAAGTTGAAGATTGCCCCATGGTGGACAGGATTTTGGTTGGGATATCACAATATCTCTTATATTATTAATGCATCTATATACTTGGTAAATGGTGGAAGACTTGGCCTTTTGCCTGGTGTTTTGTTCCACTCTTGCCGCCCTAGTTTCCATCATACCGGTGTTATGTTCCCGGATTTTGCATTCCTTACGCGGTCGGGTGATTTATGGGACCCCCTTGACAGTTCGCTTTGAATAAAACTCCTCCAGCAAGGCCCAACCTTGGTTTTACCATTTGCCTCACCACCACCTATCCTTTCCCTTGGGTCGGCCAACCCGAGGGTCATCTTTATTTTAGCCCCCCTGGGCCAGTGCTTGTCTAAGTGTTGGTCCGAACTGAATAGACTGCGGGGCCACCTCGGGGCAACTCGAGGGCTGGTTTTACTCGTAGGATGTCTCATCCGGTGTTGCCCTGAGAACGAGATATGTGCAGCTCCTATCGGGATTTGTCGGCGCATTGGGCGGCTTTGCTGGTCTTGTTTTACCATTGTCGAAATGTCTTGTAAACCGGGATTTCGAGTCTGATCGGGTCTTCCTGGGAGAAGGTCTATTCCTTCGTTGATCGTGAGAGCTTGTCATGGGCTAAGTTGGGACACCCCTACAGGGTATAAACTTTCGAAAGCCGTGCCTGCGGTTATAGGCAGATGGGAATTTTTTAATGTCCGGTTGTAGATAACTTGACACCAGATCCGAATTAAGACGCATCAACCGTGTGTGTAGCCGTGATGGTCTCTTTTCGTCGGAGTCTGGAAAGTGAACATGGTTTCTGGGTTATGTTTGACGTAAGTAGGAGTTCAGGATCACTTCTTGATCATTGCTAGCTTCACGACCGTTCCGCTTGCTCTCTTCTCGCTCTTATTTGCGTATGTTAGCCACCATATATGCTTAGTCGCTGCTGCAACCTCACCACTTTACCCCTTCCTTTCCCTTTAAGCTTTGCTAGTCTTGATACCCATAGTAATGGGATTGCTGAGTCCTCGTGGCTCACAGATTACTACAACAACAGTTGCAGGTACAGGTTGTGCGATGATCATGACGCGAGAGCGATGCTTGCTTGCGTTGAGTTCTTCTTCTGCTTCAGTCAGGGGATAGGTTCCAGGTCGGCAGCCTGGGCTAGCAGGGTGGATGTCGTTTGAGTTTCTGTTTGTGTTTCATCCATAGTCGGATGATGCTCTTTTGTATCATGATGTTGTATTCGAGTGGCATTGTATGCCTTATGTATGTATCCCCATCTATTATGTAATGTTGATGTAATGATATCCACCTTGCAAAAGCATTTCAATATGCGGGTCTATCCTTGGTGGGACCTTCGAGTTCCTTTTGGATAGGGTCGCATATTGGGCGTGACACTCCAAAAATTATGAGAGAAAATTCCCACTGAATTAAATTTATCAGATCTCATTATGCAAAAGGATTCATCATTATATCATTCTCTGACTTTCCTAGGGAATTTTTGCAACAGCGGTAAACTTTCTGTTTTCAAACAGCAACATGTATAGTAGCAAAATAAGCATGGCAAAGGCTATCCTTGACATTTTTTATTAAAACTAAAGATGCAAAACATTATTCTAAATAACAGCAAGCAAATACTAACAAAAGAAAATGATGCTCCAAGCAAAACACATATCATGTGGTGAATAGAAATATAGCTCCAAGTAAAGTTACCGATGAACGAAGACGAAAGAGGGGATGCCATCCGGGGCATCCCCAAGGTTAGGCTCTTGGTTGTCCTTGAATATTACCTTGGGATGCCTTGATCATCCACAAGCTTAGGCTCTTGCCACTCCTTTATTCCATAGTCCATCGAATCTTTACCCAAAACTTAAAACTTCACAACATAAAACTCAACAGAAAACTCGTAAGCTTCGTTAGTATAAGAAAATAAAACCACAACTTAGGTACTGTAATAAACTCATTCTAAATTCATATTGGTTTAATATCTACTGTATTCCAACTTTTCTAAGGTTCATACCACTTAATACTAGCCATAGATTCATCAAAATAAGCAAACAATACATAGAAAACAAAATCTGTCAAAAACAGAACAGTCTGTAGTAATCTATATCAAACGTATACTTCTGGAAATCCAAAACTCCTACCAAATTAGGAAGTCCTAAGAAATTTGTGTGCCAATCCATAGCAAGAAGAATAAGATCAGAAACACGTTTCTGTGAATTAACAAAACTAATTTACTAGGTGCAAAAGTTTCTGATTTTCAGCAGGATCAACACAACTATCACCGTAAGCTATCCTAAAGGTCTTACTTGGTACTTTATTTAGAAAAAGCTATAAACATGATTACCAAAGTAGCATAATCATGTGGACACACAAAAACAGTAAGGATAAATATTGGGTTGTCTCCCAACAAGCGCTTTTCTTTAATGCCTTTCTAGCTAGGCATGATGATGACAATGATGCTCACATAAAAGATAAGAATTGAAACATAACGGGAGCATCATGAAGCATATGACTAGCACATTTAAGTCTAACCCACTTCCTATGCATAGTGATTTTGTGAGTAAACAACTTATGGGAACAATAATCAACAAGCATAGGAAAGAAAAACAAGCATAGCTTCAAGACTTTCAACACATAGAAAGGAAACTTGATATTATTGCAATTCCTACAAGCATGTGTTCCTCCCTCATAATAATTTTCAGTAGCATCATGAATGAATTCAACAATATAACCAGCACCTAAAGAATTCTTTTCATGATCTACAAGCATAGAAAATTTACTACTCTCCACATAAGCAAAATTCTTTTCATTCGGAATAGTGGGAGTATCATAAGAGACTTGAACACTAAAAATTGTTTCCACATTAAAAGAGTAATGTTCAGAAAAAGGGTAATCATAAAAAGTTTTATAAATATAATCATCACTACTTTTTATAGCATAAGTCTCATCACAATAATCATCATAAGTAGCAACTTTGTTCTCATCATAATCGATTGAAACCTCTCCCAAGATAGTGGAATCACTAAATAAAGTTGACACTCTTCCAAACCCACTTCCTTATTCATCGCAATAAAATCCAACATCCTCCAAAATAGTGGGATCACTACTTCCTAAAGTTGACACTCTTCCAAACCCACTTTCATCAATATAATCATCATAGGTAGGAGGCATGCTATCATCATAACAACTTTGCATATCAAAACTCGGGATGCTAAAAATATCATCTTCATTAAACATAGCATCCCCAAGCTTGGGACAAACATTAATTTCAGCAAATATATTCTCAAATATTTCATCCTCATAAAACATAGCTTCCCCAAGCTTGGGCCTTTTCATATCATAAGCATAATCACTCTCATCATTAGTAGTATGGATAGCACCAATAGTACAGCAATTATCATCATCACAATGAGTAGTAGGAGCAACATCATTTGGGAGGGATACCTTTTTACCTTTGTTGCCCCTTCTTTTCCTTTTCTTTTTCACATTATGTGTGGGTTCAACCTTCCTTTTTGAGCTCCTTATTGACGAGATTGGTTGAATAGAAAGCTCCTCTTCGTTACCTAATTCATCACAAGAAATAGTAGGAGGAGATTGGGAAGTCTCTTCCCTTTCATTAGTATTCTCTTCATCTTCTATTTGCTTCCTTTTCTTTAGGTAATTGGCAATATAAGAATTTTCAATGCAATTCTCCGCACAAAACATATAAATCTTTTCTAGATCAATATCAAGGAAATGTCCAAGATTAAATTCTGGAATAGGCTTAGTTAAATGTTTCAACTCTTCATAACCCGAAAGCAAGCTAAGTTCATTATAATGTGCAAGGGAAATCAAATCATCACCATTTTTTGGACACGATTTGGTCATGAAACAATTTGCATTGGAGATGTAAATGACCACGTTCATTGCAAAGTTCATAAGTACGGCAAAGGAATTTTAAATTTTCTGCACTCACATCTAGCCTTTCTTGCGGCATTTAGTTTCTAAATGCTTATGCCTCTTGCAATATATATCTTCTCTATTTGGTGTGTTCATGCAAACATACACTCCACAAAAATCAACATGCTTATAGGAGACATTTTCATCATAACTAGTGCAATCATCATTAGAACTAAGGATATTCAAAGAGTTCATACTAACAACATTGCAATCATGCTTATCATTCAAAGATTTAGTACTAAGCATTTTAATGCATTCTTCTTCTAGCACTTGAGCACAATTTTCCTTTCCATCATACTCACGAAATATATTAAAAAGACGAAGCGTATGAGACAAACTTAACTCCATTTTTTTGTAGTTTTCTTTTATAAACTAAACTAGTGATAAAACAAGAAACAAAAAGATTCGATTGCAAGATCTAAATATATACCTTCAAGCACTCACCTCCCCGGCAACGGTGCCAGAAAAGAGCTTGATGTCTACTACACAACCTTCTTCTTGTAGACGTTGTTGGGCCTGCAAGTGCACAGGTTTGTAGGACAGTAGCAAATTTCCCTCAAGTGGATGACCTAAGGTTTATCAATCTGTGGGAGGCATAGGATGAAGACGGTCTCTCTCAAACAACCCTGCAACCAAATAACAAAGAATCTCTTGTGTCCCCAACATACCCAATACAATGGTAGATTGTATAGGTGCACTAGTTTGGCGAAGAGATGGTGATACAAGTGCAATATGGATGGTAGATAAAGGTATTTGTAATCTGAAATAATAAAAACAGCAAGGTAACTAATGATAAAAGTGAGCGTAAACGGTATTGCAATGGTAGGAAACAAGGCCTAGGGTTCATACTTTCACTAGTGCAAGTTCTCTCAACAATAATAACATAGATAGATCATATAACAATCCCTCAACATGCAACAAAGAGTCACTCCGAAGCCACTAATAGCGGAGAACAAACTAAGAGATTATGGTAGGGTACGAAACCACCTCAAAGCTATTCTTTCAGATCAATCTATTAAAGAGTTCGTACTAGAATAACACCTTAAGACACAAATCAACCAAAACCCTAATGTCACCTAGATACTCCGTTGTCAACTCAAGTATCCATGGGCATGATTATACGATATGCATCACACAATCTCAAATTCATCCAACCAACACAAAGTACTTCAAAGAGTGCCCCAAAGTTTCTACCGGAGAGTCAAGAAAACATGTGCCAACCCCTATGCATAGGTTCATGGGCGGAACCCGCAAGTTGGTCACCAAAACATACATCAAGTGGCACGTGATATCCCATTGTCACCACAGATAAACACGGCAAGACATACATCAAGTGTTCTCAAATCAAATACTCAATCCGATAAGATAACTTCAAGAGGGAAACTCAATTCATCACAAGAGAGTAGAGGGGGAGAAACATCATAAGATCCAACTATAATAACAAAGCTCGCGATACATCAAGATCGTGCCATAGAGAGAACACGAGAGAGAGAGAGAGAGATCAAACACATAGCTACTGGTACATACCCTCAGCCCCGAGGGTGAACTACTCCCTCCTCGTCATGGATAGCGCCGGGATGAGGAAGATGGCCACCGGTTATGGGTTCCCCCTCCGGCAGGGTGCCGGAACGGGCTCTCGAGAGGTTTTTGGTGGCTACAGAGGCTTGCAGCGCCGGAACTCCCGATATATCTTGATATTCGATGTTTTTAGGGTACGTAGGCTTATATAGGCGAAAGAAGTCGGTCGGGAGGTGCTCGAGGGGCCCACGAGACAGGGGGCGCGCCCTACAGGGGGGCCCTCCTATTGAAAGGAAATATGCCCTAGAGGCAATAATAAAGTTATTATTTATTTCCTTATTTCATGATAAATGTTTATTATTCATGCTAGAATTGTATTAACCGGAAACATAATACATGTGTGAATACATAGACAAACATAGTGTCACTACTATGCCTCTACTTGACTAGCTCGTTAATGAAAGATGGTTAAGTTTCCTAACCATAGACATGAGTTGTCATTTGATTAACAGGATCACATCATTAGGAGAATGATGTGATTGACATGACCCATTCTGTTAGCTTAGCACTTGACCGTTTAGTATGTTGCTATTGCTTTCTTCTTGACTTATACATGTTCCTACAACTATGAGATTATGCAACTCCCGTTTACCAGAGGAACACTCTGTGTGCTACCAAATGTCACAATGTAACTGGGTGATTATAAAGGAGCTCTACAGGTGTCTCCAAAGGTACATGTTGAGTTGGCGTATTTCGAGATTAGGTTTTGTCACTCTGATTGTCGGAGAGGTATCGCTGGGCCCTCTCGGTAACGCACATCACTATAAGCCTTGCAAAATGTGACTAATGAGTTAGTTGCGGAATGATGCATTACATAACGAGTAAAGAGACTTGCCGGTAACGAGATTGAACTAGGTATTGAGATACCGACGATCAAATCTCGGGCAAGTAACATACCGATGACAAAGGGAACAACATATGTTGTTATGCGGTTTGACCGATAAAGATCTTCGTAGAATATGTAGGAGCCAATATGAGCATCCAGGTTCCGCTATTGGTTATTGACCGGAAACGTGTCTCAGTCATGTCTACATAGTTCTCGAACCCGTAGGGTCCGCACGCTTAAGGTTTTGATGACAGTTATATTATGAGTTTATGTGTTTTGTTGTACCGAAGGAGTTCGGAGTCCCGGATGAGATCGGGGACATGACGAGGATTCTTGAAATGGTCGAGATGTAAAGATCGATATATTGGACGACTATATTCGGACATCGGAAGGGTTCCGAGTGATTCGGGTATTTTCGGGGGTACCGGAGAGTTACGGGAATACGAGGAAGAAGCAATGGGCCTCATGGGCCAAGTGGTGGAAGAGAGGAGGCAGGGCGCGCGGCCCCCCTAGCCCAAACCGAATTGGACTAGGGGGCCGGCCCCCCTTTCCTCTTTTTCCTCCCTCTCCTTCCTTCTCCTTCTCCTTCCCTTCCTTCCCCTCTCCTAGTTAGACTAGGAAAGGAGGGAGTCCTACTCCCGGTGGGAGTAGAACTCCTCCCTCGCGCGCCCTCCCTTGGCCGGCCGCACCCTCCCCCTTGCTCCTTTTTATACGGGGGCAGGGGGGCACCTCTAGACACAACAACAATTGATCCCTTGGATCTCTTAGCCGTGTGCGGTGCCCCCCTCCACCATAGTCCTCCTCGATAATATTGTAGCGGTGCTTAGGCGAAGCCCTGCGACGGTAGAGCATCAAGATTGTCACCACGCCGTCGTGCTGACGAAACTCTTCCCCGACACCCTGCTGGATCGGAGTCCGGGGATCGTCATCGAGCTGAACGTCTGCTAGAACTCGGAGGTGCCGTAGTTTTGGTGCTTGATCGGTCGGGCCATGAAGACGTACGACTACATCAACCGCGTTGTTCTAACGCTTGCGCTTTCGGTCTACGAGGGTACATGGACAACACTCTCCCCTCTCGTTGCTATGCATCACCATGATCTTGCGTGTGCGTAGGATTTTTTTTAAAATTACTATGTTCCCCAACAGTGGCATCCGAGCCAGGTTTTATGCATAGATGTTATATGCATGAGTAGAACACAAGTGAGTTGTGGGCGATACAAGTCATACTGCTTACCAGCATGTCATACTTTGGTTCGCGCGGTATTGTTGGATGAAGCGGCCCGGACCGACATTACGCGAGACTGGTTTTACCGCCGTGCTTTGCACACAGGTGACTAGCGGGTGTCAGTTTCTCCAACTTTAGTTGAACCGAGTGTGGCTACGCCCGGTCCTTGCGAAGGTTAAAACAATACTAACTTGACGAAATATCGTTGTGGTTTGGATGCGTAGGTAAGAACGGTTCTTGCTCAGCCCGTAGCAGCCACGTAAAACTTGCAACAACAAAGTAGAGGACGTCTAACTTTCTTTTGCAGGGCTTGTTGTGATGTGATATGGTCAAAGACGTGATGAGATATAAATTGTTGTATGAGATGATCATGTTTTTGTTGAAGTTATCGGCAACTAGCAGAAGCCTTGTGGTTTTTTTTATTGCATAAGATGCAAGCGCCAAATAATTGCTTTACTTTATCGCTATGTGATAGCAATAGTTGCAAGAGCAATAGTTGGCGACACGACCATGTGAAGACACGTTGATATAGATCAACATGATGGAGGTCATGGTGTCGTGCCGGTGGCGATAGAGATCATGACAGTACTTTGGAGATGGAGATCAAAGGCGCAAGATGATCATGGCCATATCATGTCACATATTTTGATTACATATGATGTTTATCTTTTATACATCTTATTTTGCTTAGTTTGTCGGTAGCATTTTAAGACGATCTCTCACTAATTATCCAGAAGTGTTCTCCCTGAGTATGCACCGTTGCGAAAGTTCTTCGTGCTGAGACACCACGTGATGATCGGGTGTGGTAGGCTCTACGTTCAAATACAACGGGTGCAAAACAGTTGCACACGCGGAATACTCAGGTTAAACTTGACGAGCCTAGCATATACAGATATGGCCTCGGAACACGGAGACCGAAAGGTCAAGCGTGAATCATATAGTAGATATGATCAACATAGTGATGTTCATCATTGAAAACTACTCCATCTCACGTGATGATCGGACATGGTTTAGTTGATTTGGATCACGTGATCACTTAGATGACTAGAGAGATGTCTGTCTAAGTGGGAGTTCAATCTATCTATCTATCTATACCTATACTAATTACAGACTCCCAAGAAATTACCAAGTTAATTAGATTTTATGAGCCGTTAATCTGGTGGGGCCGAGTTATTACGGTGTAGATAGACTCGCGGAAGAAAAAAAACACGCGATCTCTCTCCCATGACCCAATCGACTCATAGAAGAAAAAAACACACGTATCTCCCTTGCACGTGCCTCTCTCCCATGATCCAAACTCTTTCAATCTCTCAGTTCCATCTGAAAAGAGGCAGCCCTAGCCACCAGATGAAGCAACCATAACCCTCAATTGATCTAATCATCAATAGCCTAGCCACCGGATGAAGAAACCCTCTCCTTCAATCCTTCTATCAGGTCGTTTCCTAGAGAGACTCCTTCAAGCTTGCGCCCCCAATTGCATCTCCTGTCTCCATCTCGATCTGCTGCGTCATTGAACCATCTACCAGCCTAGCCGCCGGATGAAGAAACCCTCTCCCTCAATCCTTCTCTTAGGCCGTCTACCACAGAGACTCCTTCAAGACGCTCCGTCCATGTGTCTCGATCCTGCCTCTTCCTCATGTGTCCAGCAAGCGATCCCTCCTCTTCCCCATGATTCTAGATTTTGCTGCTCCCCATCTCCTCTCTCCATCTTGAGCTACTGCGTTTGTACCAGTATATCCACGCTATCAATTTTCAGCATTAAGTGGGCATATTTCGTGCAGAGGCCATTATGTACATGCGACTGCATGCATATATCTGGTAGGTGTTGTTTAGCCGCGGCATGTACGGTGGTAGCATGGCAGCCGGTGAAAGCGGCGGAGCTTCATGGTTTCGACGATGCTTGGCCCGTAAACCTTCAAACAACTGGTGGCACAGATATTTACCTGTCATGTCGTTGAGTTCGTCCTCGGTTGTCCGTTTCTATCTCCACAGGCAAGTAACCTGCCCTCATTTTTTTTAATTTCCTCATTTATTTTCAGTCCGTTGGTCTCATGAGGAATCCCAATAAATTCTCTTTGTACGTAGCATCAGATCAAAAGGAAATTCACCATGTACATGCCCATCCAATTCAGCACGTCTAGACTTGATTATGTTCTATGGATATGAGCGGATTCAGTTGCAGAGCTGACATCTAAATAATGGGTGTACAGAGCTCACAAGACTTTTATCAAATTTTCTACTAATTCAATTGATTCCTTTCTTCTGCAGTGTTTTATCTCCTAATAATCTTCTGATAATGCAACGAAGGAGGATGTGTACTTCTGTCTCTAACAGTGAAGCTGTCCAGTCAACGAACTGCAGTGACCCCAGCTCTATTCTCCATCCTTCAAATTAAATCACATAATCACTAAATCCATCACAGAAGAAAGAACCATGCAATCAGCATAATCCCTAATGTTCCATCAAGAAAAAATTGGTTCGGTACTGGTGATCTGTAACTCTGCATCCACTCCAGTAGCACTAGGTAATCTATATGAAGTAGAGATAGTTCACACTAATGTTTATGGAAGGCTTAAATTAAGTGTTCCCATGTTACCTTATGTTAGACAACATAATCAGTTGATGTTTTGTAGAAGATTTGAATGCTTTGTATGTTTTGTTCAAGTATGCACGAAACTCTGATTATCTTCCTGGTACATCTCCGATTATCCTGCATATATGTCAGACTTATGTGAAGGTATGATGAATGGGGTTTTGAACATTCTCCATATATTAAACAGCTGGATTGTATATTTTTTAATAGATCATGTAGTTATATTTTAAACCGACTGGGCATACGTGTAGCTCAAGTACTATTTGAGCCGCACATGTTTCTTAGTTGCATGGTTCGATGATATATTAAAAAAGGGATTCAGAATTTGGTGATTAAATATGACCGGAAACATGAATGTTTTTCTTTCATATTTCTAGACTGGGGAACCATGTTTTTTTTCAGTAATGGATCCACGTTTCTGTATTGCAGCACTGAATTTTGTTTTAATGATGTTGCAGCTTTTCCACGGTTCTGTGTACAACTTCAGCAAGAAGCATCTGCTATCTGCTATCTGGTGTTGTGTTCTCAAGCTAAATTTTTCTTTGATTTTTTGCTAGATTCTGGATGAAATTCCTGCCAGAGAAAATAATTTATTTCATTACCAGAGATACAAGTGAAAGTCGAAGGAGAATCTATGAATGGCCATCAGGTTCTATGATAAGTTTGTTTCAGGGAGAGAATGGTGTGCAGTCAACAGTAACAAGACTTGATCAGTAGGGTCTGCGGGAGGCATTAGTATTTGGTATGTAATACTCTACAAGCAAAAATAAAGCACATTGTTCTTTAGACGGTTGTCTTTATACTGTGCAATAAATAAAAATAGAGTGACAAGGTCACTCTTCATATCTCTATTTCCCTAATTACTACAACGAGATTAAAATTAAAAGAGTACTGCTACCATATATTTAAGGAATTTTCTGGATGTATTCTTTATGAACAGCGGAAAATTTTACATCGTAAGACAGGTGTCTATACGTTGTCTCAGAGAGTGCACAAGGATGCTTTCATATTATTGCATATCACGGGTTTTATTATCAGCCTATTACATGGGTGTAGTCATTTTAATCATATGTCAAGTTGTTAATGTGATCCATATAACATAAGAGAAGGGACAGACATCCACGATATAGAAGCAAAATTACCACATAGCAACTTGCCATTTGCAACTAATAATGTGCGGTATTTTTAGCAATATACTACTGCTATCTTGATGTGAAGATGTACGTCGTTCTTTTCTTTATGTTATATATGCTTGGTTGGATACTATCTACAATAATTTGTTTTTGTTAGATATTTTTTGTTCAGGTACAAATGGTATAGATAAATGCATAATGAAATACCAAGAGGTAAATCATACATACTTCAGGCTAGCCCATACACCCAGAAGTAAAAATATACAGATTTCTGCATAGGTAAGATATGTCCACATTTCAATCGTCTCTTGCATAATTTGACTTCGAAATTTCTCAAACTGACATGCCATGATGTCCATGTCATTTTGTATTGGGCTTTATTGCGTCTGAGCGTGTTATTGTAAGGTTTTGAAGCTTCCATTTGTGGTTAAATGGAAGTATTTCTGTTAGAACCACATAAACGAGACACATGACATGGGATATCGACAAATACAATAAGAACCTAGGTACATGGAGCATCATAAAAAAGAAAGGACAAAAACAGTATTTTGAAACCTTAAAAAATAAAACAATTATACATGCACAAATGATGGGTAGTAGTATGAGCGTATCAATTTTTCTTTGTGTACCTTTGCATCTGTGATGTATGTAATTGAAGGGCAAATATATGGATCCATATGGACTCGCCTTTTCTATTTTTGGAGCCTGAAATTTTTCCTTTTGCGTAGCTTACAAATGACAGTATTTGTAACAAAAAATATAATATGTAGAAACATCAATAATTTTTTGTGGATTTTAAAGAACAAACCCATTAAAAGTGCATGCTTATTTTTAAAATTCAATAGTGTTTTGCAATATATCTAGACCTAGGCCGTGCGGATGCACGGGTTGACGACTAGTATGATTAATTGAACTTATATTTATCATGAACTTAGTCCTGGTAGTTTTTTTGCAAATTATGTTGTAGATCAATAGCTCGCGTTGTTGCTTTCATATGTTTATTTTGATATGTTCCTAGAGAAAATTATGTTGAGAGATGTTAGTAGCAATGATGCGGATTGGATCCGTGATTTGAGGTTTATCCTCATTGCTGCACAGAAGAATTATGTCCTTAATGCACCGCTAGGTGACAGACCTATTGCAGGAGCAGATGCAGACGTTATGAAAGTTTGCCTAGCTCAATATGATGACTACTTGATAGTTTAGTGCACCATGCTTAACGGCCTAGAATCGGGACTTCAAAGACGTTTTGAACGTCATGGACCATATGAGATGTTCCAGGAATTGAAGTTAATATTTCAAGCAAATACCCGAGTTGAGAGATATGAAGTCTCCAACAAGTTCTATAGCTAAAAGATGGAGGAGAATCGCTCAACTAGTGAGCATGTGCTCAGATTGTCTGGGTACTTCAATCGCTTGAATCAAGTGGGAGTTAATCTTCCAGATAGGATAGTGATTGACAGAATTCTCTAGTCACCATCACTAAGTTACTAGAACTTCGTGATGAACTATAGTATGCAAGGGATGACGAAAACGATTCCCGAGCTCTTCGTGATGTTGAAATCGACGAAGGTAGAAATCAAGAAAGAGCATCAAGTGTTGATGATTGACAAGATCACTAGTTTTAAGAAAAGAGCAAAGGGAAAGTAAGGGAAACTTCAAGTAGAATGGCAAACAAGTTGTCACTCCCTTGAAGAAGACCAAAGTTGGACCAAAGCCTCAAACTGAGTGCTTACACTGCAAAGGAAATGGTCATTGGAAGCGGAAATGCCCTGAATATTTGGTGGATAAGAAGGATGGCAAAGTGAACAAGGGTATATTTGATATACAGGTTATTGATGTGTTCCTTACTAGTGTTTATAGTAGCCCCTACGTATTTGATACTTGTTCGGTTGCTAAGATTAGTAACTCGAAACAGGAGTTACATAATAAACAGAGACTAGTTTAGGAGAAGTGACGATGAGTATTGGAAGTAGTTCCAAGATTGATATAATCATCATCACACACTCCTATAATTTCGGGATTAGTGTTAAACCTAAATAAATGTTATTTGGCGTTTGCGTTGAGCATGAATATGATTTGATCATGTTTATTGCAATATGGTTATTCATTTAAAGTCAGAGAATAATTGTTGTTCTGTTTAAATGAATGAAACCTTCAATGGTCGTACACCAAATGAAAATAGTTTGTTGGATCTCAATACACATATTCATAATATTGATGCCAAAAGATGCAAAGTTAATAATGATAGTGCAACTTATTTGTGGCACTGCCGTTTGGGTCATATCGGTGTAAAGCGCATGAAGAAACTCCATAAAGATGGATTTTCGGAATTACTTGGTTATGAATCATTTGATGCTTGCGAACCATGTCTTTTTGACAAGATGACTAAAACTCCGTTCTCTGGAACAATGGAACGAGCTACTGACTTATTGGAAATAATACATACCGATGTATACGGTCCAATGAGTGTTGATGTTCGTGGCGGGTATCCTTATTTTCTGACCTTCACAGATGATTCGAGCAGATATGCGTATATCTATTTGATGAAACATAAGTCTGAAATATTTGAAAAGTTCAAAGAATTTCAGAGTGAAGTGGAAAATCATCGTAACAAGAAAATAAAGTTTCTGCGATCTGATCATGGAGACAAGTATTTGAGTTACGAGTTTGGCCTTCATTTTAAACAATGTGGAATAGTTTCACAGTTCACGCCACATGGAACACCACAACGTAATGGTGTGTCCGAATGTCGTAACTGCACTTTATTGGATATGGTGCGATCTGTGATGTATCTTACCGATTTACCACTATCGTTTTGGGGTTATGCATTAGAGATAGCTGCATTCACTTTAAATAGGGCACCATCTAAATCCGTTGAGACGACACCGTATGAACTATGGTTTAGCAGTGAACCTAAACTGTTGTTTCTTAAATTTTGGGGATGCGATGCTTATGTGAAAAAGTTTCAACATGATAAGCTCGAACCCTAATCAGAGAAGTGCGTCTTCATAGAATACCCAAAGGAAACTGTTGGGTACACCTTCTATCACAGATCTGAACGCAAGATATTTGTTGCTAAAATGGATCCTTTCTAGAGAAGGAGTTTCTCTCGAAAGAAGTGGGTGGGAGGAAAGTAGAACTTGATAAGGTAATTGTACCTTCTCCCGAATTGGAAAGTAGTTTATCACAGAAATCAGTTCTAGTGATTCCTACACCAATTAGTGAGGAAGCTAATGATAATGATCATGAAGCTTCAGATCAAGTTACTACCGAACTTTGTAGATCTTCCAGATTAACATACGCACCAGAGTGGTACGGTAATCCTATTCTGGAAGTCATGTTACTAGACCATGATGAACCTACGAACTATGAGGAAGCGATGATGATCCCAGATTCCGCAAAATGGTTTGAGGCCATGAAATCTGAGATGGGATCTATCGTGGTTCTAAGTCTGACAGTAGAATGGGGGGTAGGTATGGAGAGGCAAGATCCTAGCTATGGAGTAGTTGTATACGCAAGGGATTTATGAGTTCAGGCCCTTCTCGGAGGAAGTAACAACCCTACGTCTCAGAGCCCGGAGGCGGTCGACTGGATTATGTGCGTATGAGTTACAGGGGTGCGAACCCTTTACACTAAGGAGGGGGGTGGCTTATATAGTGTCTGCCAGACCCCTCCGACCCTTAGTTATGCGGGGTTTAAAGTACATAAAGGATTGGCGTTACTGGTAACGCCCTACATAAAGTGTCATCATGGTAATAAAGCCTACTTAATTACAGACCGTTTGGATACAGAGTGACTCTTAATCTCCTGGTGGTCGAGTGAGTCTTCGTGGTCGAATGCCTTCGAGTCCGTTGAGTGGAATCCCTCTTGGTCGACTGGAACGCTATTTCTTCTGAAGATGTCCTTGGGGAGGGTCCTCTGCACAGGCCTATGACCCTACCCTAGGTACATGACTTCATCATTAGCCCCCGAATGGATTGAGGTTTGAATGAGGAAGGAGTTGATAATCTTTCCGACCTGTTTTTGTGTTCTGTGTGTGTCTCATCCTGGATCATTGACCTTTCTTTTTTTATGATGGCATCAACTTTTCTTTCAGTCGCCTTGATCCATTCTTTTCTTCTGTCGAGTGAACTTTTTGAACTTGGTGAACTTCCGAGCGACGGATCGTAGGAAATCTACCGTCTGACAAGTTGATCTGCTGTTAGCGGATTTTGTGGGATCCGAATTTTGGGAAGCACACGAAGCGGGGTGGACCGCGGTACTCGGATGGGATAAGGCATAGACGCCTCGATTTTCGCGCCGCCTTTTTCGCCACGTATCATGCGCGCGCGACTGTTTCGGGATTTGACAGGTCCGCCCGGGCCTACTTGTCAGCCACTCGGAAGCATCCCTATATAAGGTGTCGGGCGAGGGTTTTTGAACAGTGCCTCTCCATTCCCCTTTCTGCCTTCTTCACCCCCGCCTGCTGCGCCCGCCTTTGCCTCCGCCCATCCACTCCTCGCGCGCTTCGCCGGCGACGATGGTGAAGGAGAAGGCGGCGGCCTTGGAGCGAGCGAAGAAGGCGACGGCAACGGCGAAAGCGAAGGGAAGAGCAACCAGTTGGGGTGGATCTTTGTCGAGGTCTCGCCTGCCGCAAGGTTGGGTCCAAGGGGATTGGATCCGCTCGACCATCACCCAGGCAGATCTCAACAACCTGGCCAATGAGGGACTGATCTCTCACGGGTCAGCAAGGCTTCCGGGGACCGAGTGGCAACCGCAGCCACTAGAGGGTGAGTGCGTTCTCCTAGCCACTCATGTAGATCGTGGATTCTCCCTGCCACCGAGTCTTTTCTTCTGAGGGTTTCTGAACTTTTTTGGGGCGCAACTCCACCATTTCACTCCCAATTCCATTGCCTACCTCACCGCCTTTGTGTCTCTGTGCGAAAACTTCCTGGGTTGTAGACCGCACTGGGGTCTCTTTAAGCACATATTCACTTGTCGCTCTCAGACGGTGAAAAAGGTGAGTCCGGATGACGATAGGACTAAAGTAATCCAGATGTGCGGGGGTCTTGGGATCCAAGTGAGGAGTAAGAGTGCTTTTCCAGCCATGACCCTTCCCGAGTCGGTTAGAGGGTGGCAGTCGACCTGGTTCTACTGCCAAGACGAGTCGACGCCGGGGCAGTCGACTGGTCTCCCTCCATTCTCCATGGACCGAGTGAACAAGCCGTCTTCTCTGAAGGTGCTCCCGGAGGAGAAGGCTCAGGTAAAAATGTTGATGGAGCGTGTAGTACAGCTCATTCGGGACGGAGTGACTGGCATGGACCTTCTGAAGGTTTTCCTTCGACGGCGTATTCAACTGCTCCAATACCGAGGCCACCCGATGTGGCTGTACTGCGGCACCGAAGATACCACTCGGGTCCATCCAGAGGCGGTCAATGACGCCACACTGGAGAGGTGGATGGTTGCCATCACAGGGAATAAAGATAACCCTCGAGGGGCTAGGAGGATCCCACCACTCGACCATTCCTACACACCGGACACGGTATGACCACTTATCTCCGGTTGTGATCTTGCTTTATTCATTCTGCTTTACTGCAAATTGGTCGATTGACCTTTGTCTTGTTTTGTTGTCCGTCAGGCCACCACTGAGTTGTACTCGATGCCCAATGGAGCGCAAGCACCGACTGAGGAGGAGGAAGGAAGTGGGGGCGAAAGTCCGGAGGAGTGGGATTCGGATGCTGATGACGACGATGAAGACGATGATTCTGATGAGGAGGAAGAGGAGAGGAGGAGGAAGTTGCACCTCCTCGTTCTGAAAGATGCTCGAAGTTTGTCCATGATCCTGCAGCCGAGCGTGGTAAGGGGGGTGCGCCCGTCGCGCAGTCGACCAAGCATCCTCGGACGACTTCTCCGGCGTCGACTGAAAAAGCTCCGAAGCAATCTCGAGTGGCGCCGTCGAAGCCGACGAAGGTCTTGCCGAAGATGAAGATGGTGATCCCCACTATCTCAGGGTAATAGTGTAACTTGAGTTTCATCGTTTCACATAAATTTATTCTTGGCCGATTCGTGAGCTGACCGACTGACTTCTGGAGCTGCAGTGCTGCTACTTCTGATACCTCGGCCAGGGCTGAAGATCACGAGATGGAAGATGCTGTCACTTCAAAACCTGGTATGACTTTTGTAGTTCTGTCTTCAGTCGGTTGGCTCTTTGTCTTTAATTTTGACTCTTTTCTGCAGCTCCATCTAACATCGTTATTGACCTTCCTGACGACGATGACGAGGAACCACTGAGGCAGAGGAGGAATAGGAAAGCGTCTGCTAGCAAGGCGACTCAGGATGTGCCAGCACCCGAGACGTTGGTGGACAACGTCACTCGGCCTACCGTATCTTTTGCGGTGCCGCTGACGAGTGCTCGCCCTTCGTCGTCGAGTGCTGCTCAGCCTTCACTTTTCTCGACCCACCACGTCCCAGAAGACCAAGCCAGTGATGCTAAAGAAGCAATACGCCAGGCAGGGATCATGATGGAACAAGTGAAGGCAATCCGAGACGCCAGTCAGGCGGCTTATGACGCCAGTTCAGCTCTTCAGAGTAATGTTCAGGTCAGTCGATCACCGCCTGTTCTGTTAGGATATGATATCTTAAAATCCTTCTTTCTGAAAATTTCAGTATCTGCCATACACCCACTGGGTGTGTTGATTGACTTTCCGGATTAGTGGGGGCACGCTGAGTGCACCCACTGGGTGTAGTACCCAAGGCTATGGTCGACTGCTGGGAGTCGACCATAGTCTTTATGTCTTAAGCTTTTTCTTTATTCGATCGGGTCGAATGGATTGATAAATCGGTGGGGGCACGTTGAGTGCACCCACTGGGTGTAGTCCCCGAGACTATGGTCGAATGTTTATATTCGGCTGTAGTCTTAGAAATGATATGATTTTTCCTTAGTCACTCGGAAGTGAACTGTCTTTGACGTTTGTCGATTGGTTCTTCGCAGAAATCTTGCGAGCTTGTGGCTCGTTACACTGAGTTGGAGAAGAAGCAAATCCAGCTTGAGCTTGATCTGAAACTGGTCCATGAGAACTTCACGAAGTCAAAGGAGGAAGCAAAAGGTATGTTTGGTGAGAACCTCGACGACTGCTTTTTGCCTCTCGTCCGTTTCGGAGTCTAATCTTACTGTGACTTTGCAGACAAACTGAGGGATGCTTTGAAGAAGAAAGACCTTGACTTGGCTGAGATGCAGAAAGCGGCTTTAGAGAAGACCAGGCTCGCAGATGAGAAGCTGGCTTCAATCACCAAGCTTGAAGAGGAAAATACCAATCTGAAAGCTGCTCTTGATGCGGCCAACAAGGAGGTTAGTTGATTGAAGAGTGACAAGATTGCCTTGAGTGACAAGGCCAGTGAGTTGGAGGGAAAGAAGAATGATCTGGATGCTTATCTGGGAGGACTCACCAAAAAGCTATTCCTCATGCTTGAAGGTAATCTTTTGTATCAAATAAGCATTTTAACTATGATGTCTCCATCCGACTGCTGTCTTGACTCTGGGGTTGTGCTCGCAGAGTTCTGCCAGAACTTTGAACAGGAGACTGGTCGACTGGAAATAAACCTGGATCCCATCAACTCTCCTGTGAAAGATGAAGTCGCCATGAATGTGTTCCGACTCGAATCTCGCGTTGTTGCTGTTGTCGACTATCTTGCAAGGCTGAAGGTCGCAACTTCCCGCATCGACACAGCACTCTGGCCAAGAGAGATGCTTCAGAACGACCTCGAGTCTCTGATGACTCGACTGAACGAGGTTCCAAGTTGAGTGCAAGAATGGAAGAAGTCTTCAGCCAGATGCGACGCGGATGTTGCTCTGTCTCTGGCCCGTGTTCACTGCAAGGAGGCGCGAGAGGACAAGCTGGCAGCCCTTAAGGTGGCTAATACCAAGAAGCATGATTTCCAATCTTTCATGGAGACCTTCATCACCGCTGCCACTCGGATTGCAGATGGAATCGACCTGGACGAATTTGTTGCACCTTCCAGCCCTCCGCAGGAGGGGTAAAAAACTTTTGTGCTTGATACTTTAAATTTTCCTCGGTATGCCGAGTGATTTTTGTAACCGATAAACCTTAACGGGCTTAGTGCCTGAGCACTTTCAGTTCCGTTGGATGTTATCTGAACTTGGATTCGACGTTGAATATGTTTGCATTTGGTTTGAGGTGTCTTTTGCAGGCTAGGGCGAAGCACTTGCTGCAATTGACTTGTTCCTCAACACACTTAGGCGAGCACTGGGCTGAAGCTAAGCCTCCGAGTGGGAGATCTGCTCTTCACTCGGTAGGAATTTCAAAAACTTAGGCGAGCACTGGGCTGCAGCTAAGCCCCCGAGTGGGAGGTCTGCTCTCCACTCGGTAGGATTTTCAAAAACTTAGGCGAGCACTGGGCTGCAGCTAAGCCTCCGAGTGGGAGGTCTGCTCTCCACTCGGTAGGATTTTCAAAAACTTAGGCGAGCACTGGGCTGCAGCTAAGCCCCCGAGTGGGAGGTCTGCTCTCCACTCGGTAGGATTTTCAAAAACTTGCGAGCACTGGGCTGCAGCTAAGCCCCCGAGTGGGAGGTCTGCTTTCCACTCGGTAGGATTTTCATGGCGTACCTCTGGAGAAGGAGGTAACAGTCGACCTGCACCCCATCCTCCTTTGCAGAGCGTACGTTGTATTTGTGGCGTAGCTCGGAAGGAGAGGGTAGCAGTCGACCTGCACCTCGTCCTCCTTGCAGAGCGCATGTTGTATTTGAACTTAGGCGAGTACTTGGACTGCAGCTAAGCCTCCGAGTGGAAGGCTGGCTTACCACTCGGTAGGATTTTGTTTAACTTAGGCGAGTACTTGGACTACAGCTAAGCCTCCGAGTGGAAGGCTGGCTTACCACTCGGTAGGATTTTGTTTAACTTAGGCGAGTACTTGGACTGCAGCTAAGCTGAGTCAAATTCGCAGTTGTCTCACCCTTCTTCCGGATAGTTTCTGGCATGTCCCACAGCTGTAGCACTCCGCCTCCTTCTATATTTGTCATCCGCTTTGCCATGTGCACTGAACACCACATAATATACGGCCATGTACTCTCTCAGACTTTGACAATTTCAGACTTTCCGCCACTTTCTCAAATTCTCCATGGTCAACTTTTGTCCATCAACTAGCACCGATAGACCCAGTCACCAACTTGAATCTGGTACTCGTCAACACTGCTTCAGCACCCTTGCACACTTTGTCTAATCACATGTCTGACCACCAGTGCCTTGGCTTGTCGCTGTGTCCCGTGCTTGCCGCACGCCTCGACGCTATCACCGCGTCGAGCCTCTGCTGTCCTGGTCGAGTCTCTAGGGCCGCGTACCCACACCACTCAAACCCCTACTGCAGAGAACCACCGATCATCATCGACCGATGCCGAGTATCACGTCTCCATCAGACCACTGGTACCCAGTCCAATCCACGTGTCTCTCGCTTTCCCGCTGAAATAGGCTTCGACTCTCCATGCATTTACGTCGTAGCCCCTCCATCAGCACAGAGTGAAGTCATCCATCGACTCCAGCTCCACCTTCAACATGACTCCATGTAGCTGGCCATGCTATCCTCGCGCACCCCGTCGACTTCAAGCTCTCATGTGTACACTGCCTTGAGTCAACACTGCGTCACAGTCTTGGCGAAGCCGCACAAGCCCTCAAGCCTGCACCACGTGTTTCCACGCCCCAGAAGCCGGTCACCATCAGCATCACGCTCCTATGTCGTCGTCGCCGAAATCGCCACCGTCTTCTGCTTTGACCGACATCCCCACCGATCCATCAGACTGTCCAGTCCGATCCAGCCAAAATTATCCGACTGCACCATGCTCCAACCTGCGCTGTGTCCGCCTCGCACATTTGTGCATTGCCTTGACGCCCTGTGTATGCATGATCCATGTCACGACGCGCTCCAGGCTACCAAATCATCTTCCGTGAAACTCATCCATCACATGATACTTCCATCTTAGCTCGCTTGACATCCCACAATGACTTCAAACATCCCTGTTGTGGCAACAAAATTTTCATCCTTGCCCACCGTACGGTCGACCCATGAAAAAATAACCAAGCTACAATACTTCCCGTGCATGTGCTGAAGTGCACTAACCAAAATCGCAAATAAAAAAACCTCTGATTCAAGCCATGCTCCACGTACTGCACTGCTCCCAGACACAACACTCGATGCCCTTTTTTATTGCTGCCAAAGCGTCTTTCTGATGGGTTCTTGCCCCTTGATGAATGTATTTTCGCTGATTGATTCCCTCTAGCCTCCACGTACGTGTCAACCTGCTCCGGGCATCGTACGTACACACGTAACACAGCCCCAGCCTCCGTACATCCCCGTGCCACCACCGGAACAAAACCAGGTCCAAGCGTTGACCTTGCTGCCTTGCCTCGCGTCGCGCCTCCACTGCAGGTTGACCACCGCAGGTCCGCCACAGCTGCGCCAGCCCTAGCCGCGCCAGGCAGCAGCCCCGCATGGCCCAGCAAGCCACCATGCACGGCTCTTGGCACACCAGACCCAGCAGCGGCGCCCAACGACACGCTACGCTAGGGCAGCCACGCGCCCCCGCCACCACGATCGAACACATGCACGTTGAATCGATCTGGTCGACGCCACTCGCTGCTGACTTCCGTTCCGATCCGCTGAAAACAATCTGCCATCGCGTGCTTCTGCTCACGCGACACGCCGCTGCTGCCTTCCGATCTCGACGAGACCGGCCACACGTTGTACGCTGCTGTCGTGTGATTCACTTCCAAATTGCTTCTTGTACTCGTCCGCTTCCGGATCGATTTCTCGTCCGCGCATGGCGCTCCACCGGCGACATGTTTCCTGTGAACAACCTTGATCCAAGCCGAGCTTTTCCTCTAGATCAATAAATCCGCAATCTCCTCGCAACCTTGCTCATGATACCACTTGTTAGAATAAACCGAGGCACTTCGTCGATCTACCGAGGATCAAGCAATCACATAAGCACGACACCGAGATTTGTTAACGAGGTTCACCGATATGGCTACATCCCCGGGACATGACTACGGGCGCTCCTCCCCATGACACCGCTACAATACCGCACCTCCGGCCGCCCGGGTGCCGGCACACGCCGCCGGCTCCCCCGCATACCCGTGCTATTATGTTGGCATAGGTTACATCGTGTGTCTACCCCCGCTATATATGAGAGGCCCAGGATACAAGTGTCCTATTAGAACACAACTTCTACCTTGTCTACACACAGTCCAAAACCAAGTCTAACTGTAACCTACCTTGTACAATAATATTCGACACGATTCTAACAACTGGTGCGCCACTAGTACCACGTCACTAGTATTTTTTATTAATGACGCATCACTGGTGCGCCATTAGTATACTAGTGCGCCACTAGTATGACATTACTATCCCACTCAGTAATGGCGCACCACATAGGAGTGCGCCATTAGTAACAATTTTTTTTCAAAATTTGTTTACATTCTTTTTCTTAATCTCGGGTCACTATGGCTTAATCTCGAGTCAATATGCTTAATCTCAGGTTAAATCACACTCCGTGGTCAAACTTCCCAAAAGGTAACCCATCATCACACTACTTTAGCCCAAGCACGCTTAACTTCAGAGTTCTATCCAACACCAGCACCAGCTCACTTCACAGGCACTTGTTGATATATCTAGCATATCAATCCTATTAAACCTTGTTGATGTTTAGGACTTTGTTCATGTTCATGAGTGTGATGAAATTTTGAAAAATTATTTCAAACTTCCGTTCATATTACGTATCATATTTTGAAAAAAAAACCCCGAATTTTTTTTCAAAACTAATTTTTTTTTTCTGTTACTAGTGGCGCAGCTAGCAAACGGTGTGCCACTAGTAAGTTTGAAATTTTTTAAATTTTTTTGCATCTAGATCTTGAAAGCCGCGTAACTTTTTTTCTATTAGTTTTTTGAGGATTTTGAAAATGTTTTTGGATGTAACTTTTTGAGTAGATGATTTTTCATAAAAAAAACTTTTTAATCCGAGTTCGTATGCAAAAGTTATGCCCATTTTGCAAATTCCAGAGAGATTTTGCAAATAAAGTCGAAATTCATATTTGTAAATTTTCCCAACAACTAGACCACATATCACATGAGAAATTTATTTTCTTTTATTTTTTTGACATTTTCATCATTTTCTTTTATTCTTAATAAAACTGAAAAGGCGGTCCACAAAGGGGTGCATTCGAGAGAATTTTTGGGCCAAGGTAGTAATGGCGCACCGTGGGAGTGGTGCGCCATTACTAGTTCCCACGGTGCGCCATTACTAGTTTTGAAAATAAAAATAAAAATAAAATAAAATAATAAAAAATTTGAAAAAAAGAAAAAAAAATTACTAGTGGAGCACCGTGGATGTGGTGCGTCATTAGTAGTTTTGAAAAAAAAATAAAAAAAGTTGAATTTTTTTTACTAATGGCGCACCGTGGATGTGGTGCGCCATTATTAGTTTAACTAGTAATGGCGCACTATCCCCTGGTGCGCCATTACTAGTTTGGAAAAAAAAGTTGTTACTAATGGCGCACCATGGATGTGGTGCGCCATTAGTAGTTTAACTAGTAATGGCGCACTATCCCCTGGTGCGTTATTACTAGTTTTGAAAAAAATAAAAAAAAATTGTTGCTAATGACGCACCGTGGATGTGGTGCGCCATTTGTATTTGGACACTAATGGCACACCAACACATGGTGCGCCATTAGTATATAGTAGTGGCGCACCACATGTCTGGTGCGTCATTAGTGTCCATTTCATCTATAGCCCTTTTCCTAGTAGTGCCGCGACGATCGCCTAGCGGGCTCTTAATGAAAGCATCAATGTCGGTGTGAAATCCGACATATCTCGTAGCAGGGGTCATAAGTTAGGCATCTTGAAGCGATGGTAACACGGACACAAGTTTTACCCAGGTTCGGGCCCTCTTGATGGAGGTAAAACCCTACGTCCTGCTTTTGATTGTATTTATATGAGGAATAGTACAGAGTACATATATCTACCACGAGATTGTTCTAATAAATATGAGTCCCCCTATTGACTAGCCTGGCCTCGGTTTATATAATGTACCAGAGGCCTAGGGTTTAGAAAAGTCCTTGTCTTGTGCGCCAAGTCATGTGGAATCCTCCTTGTATGCGGCATGGGATGTCCGAAAAGCCCATGAGTGAACCGTCATGGGGGTCATTGGCCCGACCCAATAGGTCGGGAGACGACGTGATGAGTACCCCCTAGTCCAGGACACCGCCAGCCCAGTCTGCAACGACGATGTCGTAGCAGGAGTCCCAAGAGCCTGTTCCTTGAGCTAAGACTACATACCCTAGGATAGAACAACAATAGGTGGACGTTCAACCCATGCGGACAACAATGACAAAGGAGAAGATCGTGATGACCAATGCACATACGAGCAATTCCTCATGTCTCTCAATCCCATGAGTTGCAGTTTGGCTTTCATCAAAAGGCAGTCGTGGCAAGCTTTGTACCTCTTTCTCGTTCTATTCCACTTTGAAAGAACAATAGTTGTTTGGTCAATGCTACTCTGTCCATCTTATATAACATGGTTGGCTGGAAGCATATGCATCATTCATTATATATTTTGTTTTGAGAAAATGTGTTGCTAAACGAAGGCTATTAATTATTTTCCATGGCCATAAGTACGAGTCAGGTGGTTCCCAACTAGTACCACCTTATTTTTTTCTTGTGAAATTAGGTGCCTGTATTAATGAAGGTTTGGTGCAAGGTAAAAGCTTACGGGTTTCTAGTCGGCAAGTGCCCCTTATATCCAGGGAAACACCTCCCATCGGTATTCCTATATGAGTGAATCGTCAGACCATCATGCTCCATCGATTCAGCTTTCTACCACAGACTAGCTAGATATACCAAGGAAACCCCTCGCCCCGTTCTAACCTCCCTCTTTGACATAGCCACATTCGCATGATCCCACTAATCTCTCACCCGTTTCCCCCACTCAAACTAAATTTCTCACCTATGTTCCTCTCTCCTACCTGCGACCCACCTCAACGCTGAGCTCGTGTAGAAACTTTAGTGAATTTGGTAAAATAATGCCGAACATAATGAGAAGAATGAGAAATTCATGAACATAGTAGAAAGAACTTCAAATTCTACAATTATCATCAACCCTTTTGGAACTTTCTGTTGTAATGGCGTGACACGTCACCCTAATGAACAATGACAAATACAACTTGATGTGAACCACTACCATGTCATTTGTATGTACTGGATAGGCTCATGTTAATTCAGGATATTAAGCTTCTTCTTTACTTTCTTTGCTGCGAAGTATGCTCTCTAGGTCATGTTAGCTAGACAGGCAGCAGTAACCTATTTTTTGTTTACTTTTTATTTGAAGCCGAGTAAACTTGTATGATGCTATTCAATTATAGTTTGATAAGAATAGAACCTGGTTCCCAAGAGATGCGTACAAAATAAAACGGATAAATTAATTTCATAGCAGTGTTACAATGACAAGTACAATCCAGAATCCTAACATCCAATAGTTGGGCGGCATACGTAGCACTAAAATATGAAACTAAAGTTCTGTTTCAGCAAACCTAAAAGGACACATATAATAGATTGACAACAACAGATGTCACAACAAAACAATGATCTTACATGTAAAATTATTACATAATCTTGGACTTATATATAGAGATTCTAAAATATTGCAAAGATAAAATTACCAATCTAATTTAGCCATGACACAAATTGGATTCATGTCATTCATTTTTTCTAGATGACTTCTTGTTACTTCCCATAGGAGGATTTGGATTTTCTAAGCTCACAGGACTCGGTTCGTCTATAGATCGATCGAACGGCTGTTAATTCCTCGGCCACTCTTGCATCTATGTACGTACGCACCGTGTGAGGGTCGAAGGTGTGGAGGCGTACGGCCTGTGAGGGTTTTTAATTCGTTCAGGGGAGGATCTGATC
Source organism: Triticum aestivum (assembly GCF_018294505.1). Taxonomy (NCBI): domain Eukaryota; kingdom Viridiplantae; phylum Streptophyta; class Magnoliopsida; order Poales; family Poaceae; genus Triticum; species Triticum aestivum. The sequence goes on from NC_057813.1 coordinate 65,943,939, forward strand.
CGGGGCCGCGGAGTGAGGGGTTTTCGATAGTTATGACAGCCGGGGGCGAGATCGATCGATCGACCGAGTGAATCATCTGTATGCATGTGGGGCAGAATTATTCTCTTCCACAACAGAGTCCACCAGTACGGGGCTTCAAAAAAAAGAAGAAAATTCTAAAACTAAAAAAACAACAATCTTGTGATATGAGAAGCTAGTTTATTATTCAGGAATGGGATCCATATACATGTGCACATGGCATATGGTGGATTCCTTCGGAATATGACAACAATATCTATCTATTTCCTTCCGGACAAGTCAAAGATATTTAGAGCCGAACTCCAGCTATAGACTAGGTGGCCCAGCTAACTGCTGCATCATTTGTAGCCAGAGTCCCAAAATCATGTTCCTGGAGCCAAGGATACTTACCCTAGCTTAGAACAATAATTGATGGAGAATTACACGGTGCAGACCACAATGGCAAAGGAGAAGGTCGTGATGACCAATACACATACTAGCAATTCCTCATGTCTCTCAGTCCCACGAGTTGCAGTTTGGCTTTCATCCAAAGGCCACAGCAGTGCCGTGGCAAGCTTTGTACTTCTTTCTTGTTCTCTTTCACTTTGTAAGACCAGTAGTTGTTTGGTCTATGCCACTCTGTCCATCTTATATAACATGGTTGGCTGGAAGCATATGCATCATTCATTATCTTCTTTTTTTGAAAAAATCATCTGCTAAAAGAATGTTATTAATTATTTTCCATGGACATAAGTACGAAACATGTGGTTTTTTACTAGTACCACTTTATTTTTCTCTTGTGAAATGTAGGTACATGTCTTTATGAAGCTTCCGTGCAAGGCAAAACCTTACAGGTTTCTGGTTGGCGAGCGCCCATTATATGTGGGGAAACACCTCCTCTCGATGGCCCTATGCGAATCAATCGCCAGACCACCCGTACGCCATCGACTCAACTTTCATCCCACGGCCAAGATAACCTGGGAAAACCCTCACCCCTTACTAACCTCCTTTGACACAACCACGTTCGCATGACCACACTAATCTCTTGGCCTTTTCCTCCACCCGAACTAAATTTCTCAATTACATTCCTCTCTTAGGCCTGCCACCGACCTCGCCACCGAGCTCGGGTAGGGATTTAGCGAAACTGGTAAAATAATGATGAATATAATGAGAAAATGAGAAATTCATGAACATTGTAGAAATTTACTGACCTCACCCTGATGAACAATGACCAATACAGGTTGATGTGAAATCACTGCCATGTCATTTGTCTGTAATGGATAGGCTTGTGTTAGTTCAATTTATTACGGTAATCCACTTCTGAGCCCAGGCTCAGCTGCACCCGCCCTGACGAAAAAATCAAAACAAAGATTAGAATTTTTTTAAAAAAATCAATTTTTTTGGGTGGAAGATAATTTGATGCGTGAGGTTCGCTCTAATTTTCAAAAAAATTGGACATCTGAGTAGCTCTTGACAAAAAAGACAAATTCAAGGTCTGTAAAAATGTTTACTGTTCACGCATTGTTCTGACCTGATTTGTCTTTTTTTGTTGAGAGTTGCTCAGATTTTCAAATGATCTAAAAGTTGGAGCGAACCTCATGCATCAAACTATCTACCACCCAAACTTTTTTGGAATTTTTTAAAATTTTCTAGTATTTGTTTTGGTTTTTTTCTGACCGGGTGCAGATGAGCCTGGGCACCGAAACACCGCACTCAATTTATTAGGCTTTCTTATTTACTTCCATTGCTGTGACGTATACTCCCCTAGGTCATGTTAGCTATACAGGTAGCAACAATAAATTTCTTTGTTTACTTTTTTATTTGAACCTCAGTGAACTGGTTTGGTGTTCTTCCTTTATAGTTTGGTGAGAATAGAACCTGGATCCCAAAGATGCGTACAAAACAAAATGGATAAATTTCATAGCAATATTACAATGACAAGTACTATCCAAAATCCTAAGATCCAATAGTCGGGCGGCGTACGTAGCACTAAAATATGAAACTGAAGTTTTGTGTGAGCATCATCTTTATCGAAAGCTATCAACGCAATACATATAATAGAGCGGCAACAGCTAGTTCGGTATCTCTTGATTTATTTTTCTTGGGTAATGTGGTCACCAAATGATCAAGGTCCTTGTTCACAGAGGTCACACTCAAATGATCTCTAATATGTAAAATTATTACGTAATCTTGGACTTAAATATATTTGAAGATACCACAAAGATAAGTACAAATCTGATTTAGCCATGACACAAATTGCTTCTTGTAAGTTTTGTTTTTCTTTAGATTGCTTCTTGTTAGTTCCACTAGGAGGACTTGGATTTTGTAAGCTCACCGGACTGGGCTCCTCGATAGATCCGATGTTAATTCCTCGGTCGCTCTCGCACGTACGTGCTGAGACGCAGCGTGAGGGTCGAAGGTGGCGCACGCGGTGGTTGGTTAATTCAGTCGGTGGAGGATCTGATCCGAGACCGTGCAGGGCGAAATCACGAAGGTTTTATTAGTTACGAGCGTGGGCGAGATCGATCGATCGACCGAGGAGCTGCATCTGCAAGCTTCTGGGGCAGAATGATTCTCTTGCACAGCAGAATCCACTGATACGGGTTTCGAAACAACAAGAATGTACAACACAAAAAGCAAACAAGAATATATATGAGAAGCCAGTTTTTATTCCAGGAACAGGATCCCACGTATACGTGCGCACTGCATGTACTCGGTGTCTTGCTGTGCTGAATTCCTTCGGGACATGATAACAGTAACAATCCATCACCGTCTGTACATGTTGGAGATATGAAGTGGGGTCAAACAGAGTAGCCGGAGTCCCAAAAGTTTGTTCCTCGAGCAAGGGCAAAGGAGGAGGTCCTGATGACCAATACACATATGAGCGGTTCCCCATGTCTCTCAATCCATGAGTTGCAATTTGGCTCTCGTTCAAAAGCCACATCAGAATCATGGCAAGGTTTGTAGTGTCTCTTTCATGTTATCTTCCACTTTATAAGAACTATAGTTGTTTGGTCTACGCTGCTCTATCCATCTTATATAACATGGTTGTCTAGAAGCATAAGCATTGTGTCATTATCATTCGGGGAAAGCACGTACCTGGCCATGCCTCGTTTTCAGGTCTGCATTTTATTTATTTTATTTTCGGTTTTGATGGAAAATGATACGAGTGAGCCGCGTAGGCAGCCTCCGCGTCCGTGTCCACCTCCGCCTCCACCGTGGTCAATCATCTTTCTGCCGCTCCAGCATGTAGTAGCGGACGGATTGCACGATAATTCTAGCGTCGACATCCAAAGAGTTGATATTGAAGGTCAACATCTTGGCGTCCTCCGCATTGACGGCGGTCTTTACCCTCTTTTTCTCAAGCGCGGCCTTCTTCTCCTCAAGCGCCGCCTTTCTCTCTTCGACCATGGTCCTCCTCTCTTCGAGCTTGATCTTCTTCTCCGTTGCCTCCATCAACTGCTTGAACCTCAAGTGCTTAGAAGGACATGAATTTTGTACCCCGCAGAAAAATAGGACATGGATTTTGTAAGGTCGTTGGACTCGGCACCTCGACCGATCGGTCGATCTGTTATTAATTCCTCAGTCGCTCTTTCTCGCACCTACGTACAGCTGCACCACATGAGGGTCGAAGGTGTGTAGGCGTACGGCGCGCACGGCGGTCGGTTAGGGCATGTACAATGGTTGATAAGATAGTCTTATCTTAAGTCTTGCATGTAATTTAGAGATGACAAAAAAACATGTCTATAATGGGTCATCTCTTAGCCTTATCTTCAAGAACTAGTTATTCCTAAAAACATGGTGAGATATATTGTGCTAAGAGATATCTCTTGTCTTCTTCGCTTAAATAAGAGAAGACAAGCTTTTTCTTATGAGTTCTTTCTCCTCCATCTCATCATTTATCCTATGTGGCACTCCTAAGATAGCATCATTGTACATGCCCTTAGCTCGTTCAGCGGAGGACCTATTTTTAGACAAGTTCAGCGGAGGATTTGATCCGGGGCCGCGCAGCTAGGGTTTTAGTTAGCTACGGTCTTACAGCCAAGGGTGGGATCGGTCCATGAACTGAGGAGCTGTATCTGCATGCATATGGGGCAGAACGATTCTCTTCCACAGCAGAATCCACTGATACGGTTTCGAAACAACAATAATCTACAGCTAAAAAAGAAACAAGAATTCGACGTCAAAGCCAGTTTTCTATTCCAGGAACGTGATCCCATATGTATGGGTGCACAGTGTGTGGTTGAATCCTTCAGAATATGACATCAGTATTTATCCATCGCATTTTGAAAAAGTTGAAGATCGATATGGAGCCGAACTGAAGCTATTGACTATAGACTAGGTGGCACAGCTCAATATGACTATATAGTAGCCGGTGTCCCAAAAGTTTGTTCCTATCATGACCCAAGCACATACATGGGATGAGCAATCATGCCAGTACCAACATCAGATACAAAAGAAGAAATTTGAGGTGAGAATCAGCAACAGAGAGGGATGAGATACAGGAGTAGGAGGGTGAGGAACGGAGCAAGAGGATGAGAGGCTTTAGACGTTTCAATCTGTTCGATGCCGTCTTCGGTGACGCACGCCTCTTTATATAGCATTATTCCAGATCCATGCCACTAGGCCCAGCCCAAGCTCCACAGCCCATTTTCCAGAGAAGTCCCACGAAGAGTAAAAGGGGCATGGCCCCTAAGGCATGACATTCTCGCCCCCTTAAAATGCGGCTTGTCCTCAAGCCGATGATGTGAACCACCAGGATCCCGTGGTACTAGCAGCTTACTGAGAAGTCCAATAATGTCGATGAAGTGGACACCACGTGGGTCCCATGGAGATTGTCTCTCGGGTACTCCTCCTACGAGCTTAATAACCTGTTGCTGCAGAAAGGAGTTTGGCCAGTCAACCCCAAACATGTGATGCCAACTACTCCAATAAATATTAGCGCGGTCACACTTCAGCTGCGCAAAGATCACTGCCATATCTGATGGAAAAATCGAGTTGTCTTCTCTGTCCCTCGGGTCAAGATAATATGATGTGCATACATATTCCAAGTAGTCTGAGCAAGCTGGGTGACCATGCATGTTCTGAGTATGTAACATAATTCCTCCATGAACACCAATGGAATGTGGTAGGAGCAGAGTATACTTGACAACTATGAAACTCCCTGGTGTGCAATTGTTTCCAACCGAAACTGTTGGAAAGATATTCGTGTTGGAATTTATCTCAAATATATGCCACTTCGTGAGCGTCCATTCAAAGCTGGGTTCAGGAAACATGTATAATGCTTTCTGAGAGTGGAATATGGTTCCATCACTTGGAATATCAGAACCAGCAAGAATATAGTAACCAATCACTTTGCTTACTTTCTTATCAGTTGTAGTAGCCCTCCTTGACATATTGTCCTCCAATAAACACCATACTGTGGTGAGATCAAACTCTCCAATGATGCCGAGGAGCCATACAACCAGAGAAAAACACCGACTGTCAACTTGCATAACTTCCACCGTGAGATGTAGCGTTGTACACCACCAAGGCAAATGATATGGCAAAGCTCCTCTATTCTTGTGCAGATGTATATATCCAATGGATGCACCACTAATGTTAAGAAGAACCCACAGTAACTTATGGTCTCCTGGATCAAAAGGCAACTCAAGATCCATAGGAAAATATTTATAACCAGAAAGATAGCCACCCTGAGTGGAGAACTGAAGTTCCACCACTGGTAGCTTGAGCCGCTCAAGTGAAAGATAAACATTAACTTCACCAACAGAATATATCTTCCCATCAGGTTGTATGCACCATATCTTGTAACTGAGCAGTGCAGTCTGACATAAATAGCACATCTCTTGAGTTGTAAGCCACCAAGAAACTGCCGCTGCACATTCTGTTTGGAAAATAGGCTTGGGATCAAAGTCATGAGTTGGCTGTACAAATGGAATAACATACCACCAATCCATTAGGTGCAGCACATTTGCTATAGTTGCAAGAAATATTGCCGAGAATGCATTCGGAAGAAACCACCAAAATAAAATCACATTGTAGTGAGCACTGATTTTCCATGTAAGGCCAAGGCTTCAACTCCACAATAATTCCTCATGTAAGTGCAGCACATCCAATTCTCTAGTACCACAAGTCTCGCATGCAGTATTGAACTTCTTCACATGTCCTAGCTGGTGTAAGGACCAGCTCAAGGTGTTCTTTGTAATAAACAATTCATGAAAATCCGCACTAAAAACTGTCACAAATAAAGCTCCAGCCATGCATGGTTGTTTCTCAATGAATTGCGGTACAGAAGGCCAAGGTCTCAATTCTACAGAGCACAGCCTCATAACTTGGTCACTTGTTGCACGAATAGAATTAAGATTCTTCCCCGTGTCAAATCTTTGCAAGAAATAGCCAATCCCCTCCTATTTTTCACTCGAAACGTCCAATAGAATGGCACTGAGTAACCAGCGTGATTTTCTTTCTCTCGGTCCAGCAAATAATGCACAAGAGCATCTCGTTCCAGTAATACCATCCTGGTGAATGTTGAAATCTTCTATACTAATTGTAGCTTCCTCAAACAAAAATTCAAACAAAGCTGGTGCCATCACTATACAGATAAACTGATTGCCAATCCAAAGCCATGATGTACGGTTCCCATATCCCAGAAACGCATGGCCACATATTAGTCTTGCCTGCGCAGGAGGCTGAGGGATTGTAGTACATGAGTCTGGTCGAGGACAACAACTAAGCTCCTCTCTGCGCACCTTATTGTGATAAATATCCACTAACATCATCTTCTGCAAACAAGCCCTAGTCCCAACAGTACCCAAGTAGGAAGCTATCTGAAGAACATCTAATGTCAGAGAACATAGTGGAGTTAAATTGCAGAAAACCACCATATTTACGGACCCTAAATCAAAAAACCACCACGTTTCGTTTTTTTGCAAAAAACATCCGGTATTCTGTTGACAGTTTGCAAAAAACGCTAATCGCTCAGATTAGAGCCATTTGACGCCAAACCTGACCGATGGGTCCCAATGTCAGGTTCCACTTGGCAGGGAGGAGACGGCACGGTCTAACGATGGGTCTCGATGTCACCCGTGTCAAGCCCGCGAGCCGTCAGCGGTCGCCTCCATCGCGGGCGTCCGCGGCGCCCCTGCTCTGCGCGAGCGCCGCCACCTCTACACGCCGGCCCTCTGCTGTCTCCGCGGCCTCCAGCCGCCGCCGGCGGCTACGGCTTACTGGCCCCCGATCTCGTCCGCTTCCCGTAGCGGCGTAGCCCCCTTTTGCCTGAGCGCCGCTGTAGATCGTCATCACACCCATCGTTCCCGGCCACCTCGCAAGCACCTGTGTGCCGCGTGCGCGTGCTGCACCTCGGTCGTGCTTCCGCAAGCCCGGAGCGCCACGCGCGCGTCCTCAGGTGCTCGTCCGCATGCTCCGGCGAGCAGCCGGCGTGAGTTCAGAGCACGGCTTCATCAACGCCACGGGAAGGACGTCTCGGGATTCATCCGACGTGGTTTTCTCCTGCTCAAGGCGTCTCTGGCCGTCGGGATGCTCCTCGCCGGATCTGATGACCACGGATGAGCGGCAGACGGCGCCGTCTCCAGGCTGAGCGGGGAGGTCAGGCTGCGCACCGCAGCTGGTTGCGCCACGTAGCTGGCAGCCGCCCTGCGCTTGCTGTAAGCCGGGAATGCCGCGTCGGGTGAGGCAGATTCTACCCACGGCGCCGCTGGCTGGTGCCTCGGGTCATGCACTCATGCGGCCATAGCGAGCTCCCTGTGCGGAGATGGGATTCGCCCAAGAAGCGGACTCGGCGGTTCGGCAGAGCCGACGAGGCGCTCGGACATGGCTACGGACTCGATGGTTAGGCCGGCGCCGTCGAGCTCCACGTCCTGTGCGCGAATGGAGGCGAGGCGTGGGGTGGCGCCATCGAGCTCCTGGACGTCCCACCACACCCAGGAGGCGGACTTCGCACCAGGGGCCGGCGCCGGCGGGGCGCGAGGAGATGGCTGCAGACTCGACGGTCGGGCCGGGTGGGGCAGGTGCATGGCGCGGCGGCGGCGGTCGGCATCGCGCGCACCAGGTGCTCGATGAAATGCAGGGAAGAAAGAGAGTGAGGAATAGAGACGCTGTAGGGTGGGCCCTACGTCATCCTAACGGCTCATGCAAACGGTGTGATATTTGACCTCCAAGTCAGCACTTACAGCTAGGTCCCACATGTCAGATTTCCAGTCAAACACTTCTTATCGACTGATTAGTGTTTTTCGCAAAAAGATTACTAGATACCGGATGTTTTTTGCAAAAAAAATGAAACATGGTGGTTTTTTGATTTAGGGTCCACAAATGTGGTGGTTTTTTTTTGTAATTTACTCCAGTGCCACTCGAGTCTCGCCTGCATCAAAGAATTTATTCACATTCTCAAACATGTGAGGCGCTCTCACACAGCTGCAGATGTTCCCCATGAGAAGCAGCCATTGCCGTACATTATGGGCCCTATTATTGGCACACATGCTTTCAGAAATCATTCTGGAGTTATAAGCTCTTGTCGAAACAGATAAGGCTGCATGTGTACATGATGTTGAAATTCTTTGTCCCACCTCGGAATATGAATGTGGATATCCATCGCTTTGCACTCTAATTGGCCCGGATGCATCTCGTACCTTCCTATTTGTTAACAAACTATCCTTCGCGGGGAGACAAATAAAATCACACTGTTCATCTGGCTTTGTTCCAGCATGGTTTGCAACAATATTCCAGTTACCGATTTCTCCTGGTTGACCAAGAGGTTGAGGGATAATAGTTTTGCACTCTGGTTGAGGCCCGAAAACAAGATCTACTTGGTACTCCTTACTATGGTCATTATCGACCAGCATTATCTGTCGCCAAATCACATAGGGAGCCACTGCCTTGGTTGGCACTGTGGCGACGCTTGGTGGCGGCTCAATGATGTCGCCACAATCTGCACTGGTACCCTCGTCAAGGAAAGAGGGCCATGGTGCTGGCCGGACCACCTTCCCTTGTGGCTTCCAACCCGGTGCCACGTCGGGCATGAACTGGTGTGCCGTGACCTCATTGGCATTGGTAGACACCAAAACCGCAAATGTTGGCGGTCCAACCTCCGGTGTAGAGAACAGCCTCATCACAGTGAATATCATGAGTTTTTCATCAACACTACCATGGGCCAGATCACGTGTCGAGCAGATGGCGGGTGTTGGTGCAGTGACATGGACAATCTCGATGTCGAGGGCCTCGTGGCACACGGCAGGGGAGGCAAGCTCGGGGAAGATGTTGATGGTGGCGTTGCGACTCGGGCACTCTGTACAGCACCTGGTCGGTGTCGGAGCAGCAATGTTGTTGACGTCGATGGTGGTGAAGTTGTGGCCTGCCCCGCACTCCACTAGGGTAGTGAGCTCGGGTAAGGCCACGGTGAGAATCTCCGTAGGCGTGATGCCATGAACTCCATGACCGCAGCCTTCCTTAGGTTTCTTCGCAGCCATCGCCGCCTCCTTCACCATTTCGTCCTCTCTTATTCGGGCAAGACACGAAGCACCAGTGATGCTGGATGGAGATCTCGACCGCACTGCAGCTTGGATATCTTCACGCAAGCCATCGATGTATTGGGGAACGAAGCACTTGATGCTTAGGGTGGAGTTGAGATGCAACACCTGGTGTAGATGCTCCCAGAACATTGCCGTGTGCTCAGCCATGGTTCCTGTCTGTCTCAGCTCGAGCAGCGATTGCATGTGGAGGTGGAACTCACTCACAAATATTTCGTCCAACAGGTGGTAGGCAGGGGAGTGGAGTGGTGATTTTGTTGGCTCTAAATACCAATTGTCATGACCCAAACACATACACGGGATGAGCAATCATGCCAGTACCAACATCAGATACAAAAGAAGAAATTTGAGGTGAGAATCAGCAACAGAGAGGGATGAGATACAGGTAGTAGGAGGGTGAGGAACGGAGCAAGAGGATGAGAGGCTTTAGACGTTTCAATCTGTTCAATGCCGTCTTCCGTGACGCACGTCTCTTTATATAGCATTGTTCCAGATCCATGCCACTTCCAGATAAGGAGTAAATTGCACAAAACCACCACTTTGAAGGCTAGGTTTGCGAAAAACACTACGCTACACTTATGTTGCAAAAAACACCACGTTTTCTGTAATCGTTTTGCAAAAATCACTGATTGGTGATTTTGTCTCGATTAATCGTGTTTATGACAGATGGGCCCATCAGTCAGGCTGACGTGGCACCGCTTAACACCTCGCCGTAACGGCGACGGTTGAGCCAAGAGGGGTCTACATGTCATTGAAAGTAAAAAGAAAAAAACATTTCTTTTTCCTTGCCTTATCTTCAGCGAACCCGACCAAGTAGAGGCCCGCCGCCCGTCCCTCCCTCGGCTGGGGCAGAGGCCGGCCGTAGCCATTGCCGCGCGGCGCATGTCCCGCCACCGGCTGACGCAGGGGCCGCCGTCGCCGTGGCCGCGCGGAGGTCGAGCCCGCCTCTTCTCTACTTCTTCAGTTCTTCCCCAGATCCCCAATGGTCATGCTTGCCGCCTCAGATCCTCCCCCGGGCAGCCATGTGTCTTCCTGTACGGCCGCTCGCTCGGCAAGGCGCTGCCGGAGGCCCATGACGAGATGGAGGTGGCCGCCGGTTGCTGGAGTACTCCCGGTTGCTGTGTTGGCCGCGCTGCCCAGGCGGAGGCGCAGTTCGATGCGCGTGGCGGCGCCGGCCCCCATGTCGCCGCAGCCGATGCTGAGCTCGTTAGAGGAGGAGCAGGAGGACGCCGCGCTCTGCCTCCTGATGCTCGCGAGCGACATCACCGGCGGCATGCGGATCTCGCCGGTGCCGAAGCATGTGCACCTCAGCTCTGTTTCAGTACGGGGAAGATAAGGCCAGAAAAAAAGGCAGGCATTTTTTCTTTCAATGGCAGATGGACCCCACATGGCTCCACATAGGATCACAACGTTACCAACTGACACTGTTATCTGCGAGGTGTTAAGCAGTGCCACATCAGCCTGACTAATGGGCTTCATCTGTCATAAACACGCTTAATCAAGACAAAACCGCTGATCAGTGGTTTTTGCAAAACGATTACGGAAGACGTGGTGTTTTTTGCAACAAAAGTGTAGCTTAGTGTTTTTCGCAAACCTAGCCTTCAAAGTGGTGATTTTGTGCAATTTACTCCCGGATAAGTCCCATGAAGAGTAAAAGGGGCATGACCCCTAGGGCATGACAGTTCCTCAAGCGAAGGCCACTTACCCTATCTTAGAACAACACTCGAGGGAAGTTCACAGCATGCAGGCAACAAGGGCAAAAGAGACGGTCATGATGACCAATACATATACGAGCGGTTCCCGATATCTCCCAATCTCACGAGTTGCAATTTGACTCTCGGTAGAAGACCACATCAGAAGCGGTTCTCGAGTGATACTTTGAAGTACCTCTTTGTTGTTCCCTTTCACTTTATAAGAACTACCGTTCTTTGGTCTATAATGGTCTATCCATCTTATATAACATGGTTCGTTGAAGCATATGCATCGTTTCATTATCTCTTTTATTATATTTTATTTTTGAAGAAAATGTTTCATTAAACGAAGGCTAGTAATTATTCCCTCCGTTCGAAATTACTTGTCTCGGGAATGGATGTATCTAGAACTAAAATACATCTAGATACATCCATATTCTACGACAAGTAATTCCGAACGGAGGGAGTATTTGCCATGGCCATGAGTGCGAAGCATGTGGCTCCTGACTAGCACCGTTTTCTTTTCTCTTGTGAAATTTAGATGCATGTCTTTATGAAGGTTCAGGTCAAGGCAATAGCTTGCTTATGGGTTTTGGGCTGGCAAGTGCCACTTATATATGTGCGGCCACAAAAAACTCGTGACCTGTGAATAAGATAGTGATTAAATTGATTTTTGAAAAATGAAATGTCGAATATAAAGGAAACGGAAGACTACCTTAGGAAATACGATGGTATTGGGCTTCTGGCCCTTTAATAGAGGCCATGACAGAATCTAAGCTTCGTTCGGAGCATTACATCTTTTTGAATAGAAAATGATGTGGCTAAAACTGGGTGTTGATCCCTTATCTATGATAATTTTCCTTTTCGTTTGGGCAGTGGAAGGTGTTGGTCGACAAGCCCCAACCCAGATCGGTCCCGCCAACCGTACGATGTGCCTGCCTCTGGCCATATGATCCAGCCTCACACGCTCTCTCCTCGTATGTGACTTCTGCCTTGCACGCCCCATCACACACGTAAAAAATGTCGCATGCCTCTTACGCTCCCCATCCTGACGCAGTGCGCGCGCCATTAAATCCATTAAGAGGCGCTAGAATGGTGGCCAACCTGCTACGCCATGTGGCGAATGCTGGTTGGTCACGGTGAGAAAATATTTTTTAGAGTTTTTTTAAATGGTAGGGAGACTTTTTTTAGACATGTTTTTCTAGGGTTTTTCTTTTTTCCTTTTAAGATGGTTGTGATGTTCATGTGATGCGCGGATATTTTTTAATTTTTTTGGCATGATGGTTTTTTTTGAAACGGAGGCAAAAGTCTCATCTATTAATTAAGCAGAAGAGAATTGTCCAGTTAATTAATGGAAAACCGGGTGAAAACCATCACAATCCGCGGTACACATAAAAGACCCACACGCGCCAATCCAAAGAGGGACTCGTCGAGACAGCACATCGACGTCATCGTCATCACTTCTCCCCTAGAGGCGTCATCGCCATCCCAAACTCTAAGAAACGACTCCGACTTTGCCAAGGCGATCATCGAACCAACCCACAGAATAGGCCGTGCGAAATCACATGAAGATCCGCGCCAGACCTCAGCCACTACGACAAGACAACACAGCTCTGACACTAACGGAGAGCTACGAAGGAGAACCACGCAAGACTGGCGTTGTGGAAGATCACCGAACGGACCACCTGCTACCTGTCATCGTACACCACAGGGCCCCTCCACTGCAGCTTCAACTTCACAGCAACAACCAGCCGAGGCCATCCCAAGAACATGCCGGAGAAGAGCCAACTACCTCAACCAATGCCGTGTCTCCTACATCACTCCCGCGACACCACTGCCATAGAAGCCTTGACGCCAACACCAACACCATCCACTGGTCCCTCTTGACGATGCTCAACTCCAACAACGAAGACCTCGAGAGGGGAAACGACGCCAAGGCGCCGCCATCGTCCGATCACAAAGGATCTAGGGTTTCCCCCGGAGCTGAATCCATGCAGGAGGCGTGCGGCAGCAATGCGGCGATGCCTCCAAGAAGGTCTACGACGGCCACAGCCGGCGCCATCGCGGGTCACCGACCAAGGCCGAGACAGGATCTTCACCCAAGCTCCCAAACATCCAACCTGCACCGCCATCGACAAGTCCACCAAGCACCACCACCGAGCCAACTCGTAGTCGAAGAAGCCCACTGCTGAAGCAGCCAACCGCACCTTGCGGAGACCACCGGCGTCCACCTGAAGCATCAGCCGTCAAATCTGTCAACCGTCAACTGGAAGCTGAGCCACCGGACGCAGCAGAAACCACCATGCCTTGCGAAGCACCATGCCGGCAAGTGACGAGAGGTCTGCAGCCCGAGGCCAAGAACCACCTCGGATCCCAGCCGCAACCAAGCTCCATACGCGCACCACGCACGCCCACTGGAGGAGGGAGATAGCAGATTCGACAGACAAAGAAACGACCATGCCCCATCACCATGAGACCGCTCCACCATGCCACACCAGCAGCAGCACCTCCCGGTGCCACCGCGTGACCTCCAGGCGGCAAATCCGTGCCGCCCGGTCCCTTGAGCGCCCGCACCACATCACAGTCGGACCCCTTGTGCCGCTCGCTCCTCGTAGATCCACCCAGCCCATGCCTCACCTAGCACGCAGCCACCAGCGCAGCACCGCCTTGCCCGACCCCTTGCGTGCACTTTGCCGCGCCTCATGCACAGCCGCGAGACGCGCCGCCGCTGCTCCCGCGCACGCACGCGCGAGCCTCAGCCCCACCACTCACTCCAGATCCGCGGCACATGCAGCAGCACCGCGCAACCGCAGCGTCGCAACAAGCTGGCCGCGGCCGCCGTGCCGCGTGCATCCCTGGTCGTGAGCACTGCGCCGCGCACACCCCTGATCATGGCCGCCGTGCCGCCACGCACCTCTGCTCGCCAAGTGGCTCCGCGTCGCGCACCTGCCTCGCTAGAGGAAGAAAGGAAGGGCCCGCCGCCGCCACTGCGCGGTCTTTGCCCGGCGGCGGCGGGGGTAGGGACGTCGGGATCTGAAGAAGGGGCGGGGCTAGGTTTCACCCCGAGTCGCCCGCAGCGGGAGCGACACGGGAGTCGGGTGTAGTATAGTTGTTGTAATTTTTTGGCATGATGGTAAGGTGCACATACCTTTCTATCAAGCGGCCCGCATTGGCGGGCCCCAACCACTAGTGTCCATTCATAGTAGCACCACTAGCTTGCTGCTCCATCGCGTCCTAGCAGCACCGACCGGCCGTCACACGACATCGTGGCACCGCTGACGAATCACGGCCTGGTTGCCGTTGGTTGTAGTAGGGTCAACGTGGGTTGCAACTCCCCCGTGGCTAGTTGCAGTTTTTGCCAACGACTGACGTAGCATGGGCCGGTGATGGTTGCAGCTCTTGACATCGTCAATCGTAACACGGGTCGAAGCAGGTTACAGCTCTCCCTTTCACCAGCTGAAGCCTCGCCAATGATGGTCGTGGCAACGGGTCCCGTTTGTTTCAGCTCACCCTATCACCAGTTGAAACCCCTGTTCTTCCAGAGCCCCAATACAACCCATTAACGGTGGCAACATGCTACGTCAGTCGTTTAGTGCATGTGTGTGAAGACTGATCTGAATTCCGACACGCGGTTTTGAAGATATAACTTTTTAAAAAATTTAAAAAAACCAAAATAATGCATGTGTGTTCTGTTTTTTCCAATTGATGTGACCGGTGTGAATGCATTAAATATCAAAAGAGATAAGCGCTAGCAGACAAAAATTACACACATGCATGCCTACATGAAGCGGTCGTTCACAACCGCCAAATAGTACGCGCGCACTAATAAGAATTCAGGATAAATACATGCTCCCTCCATCCACGAATAAGTGTACATCTACCTTTTGTCGTAAGTCAAAATTTTAAAAATTTGACAAACTTTATAGAAAAGAGTAGTAACTTATATGACATCAAATGTGTGTATTATGATAGTATACTACATTTCAAAACGTATTCAGTGATAATAATTTAGTGTCATAAATGTTGCTACCATTTTCTATAAAGTTGGTCATAGTTTTAAAACTTTGACTTACAACAAAAAGCTAGATGTACACTTATTCGCGGCTTATTCGCGGACGAAGGGAGTGACACAAATTGGCTTCTTGTTCGCTTCCACAGAAGGACTTGGATTTTGTAAGATCAGTGGACTCGGCTCCTCGACCGATCAGTCGATCTGCTGTTAATTGTTCAGTCGGTCTTTCTCGCACCTACGTACAGCTGCACCGCGTGAGGGTCAAAGGCATGAAGACATACAACGTGCACAAGGGTCGGTTAGTTCGTTCAGCCTTCAACGGTGGATCTGATCCGGGGCCGCACAGGGAGGGTTTTAGTTAGCTATACGGGTTTACGGCCGCGGGCGAGATGAATCGATGAACGATTCTCCTCCACAGCAGAGTACATTGATGATGCGCATGGCAATTATGTGGGAAGCTTGTCGTTGGTCATTGAGGGAGTAAGTAGTGCGGCAATGATGGAAGCCATTGTTTGTAGGGAGGCTCTCTCCCTAACGGATGATCTGATGTTACATAGCTTCATTGTGGCATCCGACTCGAAGCAGGTTGTGAGTGAGATCAACAATGGCTCCAATGAAGTATAGGGAGCGATTTTATCAGAGATAAGGAATATATCTCTTTTGTTTAACTGCAGATTTACATTCGAAGGTAGAGCGGTCAACCGTGACGCCGATAGGTTAGCCAAGTTTTCAAACTCTTTAGACCAGGGTAGACATGTGTGGTTGATGCAACCTCATGACCCAATTGTAATGCCAACTCATGTGGAGTTTGATCAATAAATCTTGGTGATACCCCTAAAAAAAATGCAGAGTCCATTGATTCGGGGTTTCAAAACAACAAAAATGTACAGCTAAAAAAACACAAGAATTGAGCGTAAGAAGCCAGTTTGATATTCCCGGAACGTGATCCCGTATATATATCTGCGCACAGCGTGCGGCGGAATCCTTCAGAATATGCCCCCAGTATCTATCCAATATGGAGCCGAACTCAATCTATAGACTACGTGGCCCAGTTCAGTATGACCATATTGTAGCCGGAGTCCCTCAAGTTTGTTACCGAAAAAGGGTTTCCTCCCGCTTTGTATACAAAGCAACCAACCGAACCATACAGAGATAGGTGCTGGGGCGGAAGCAGCACAGTCACGCCCAAAAGAAACAACAGAGAAAGAGCAAAAGAAACAAATGCCGACAACGGCGGATCAACAAAAACGAAGAAGCCTCGCGATCGCTGCGCCCACCGGGCTCATCCACTAGGCTCCAAGACTCCGAAGCGCCGACACCAATCAACACCTCCAAAAAGGAACGCGATGATGACGACGCTGCTGCCAAGGGTTTCCCCCGGTACACGACGAGGCGAGAGGAAGGGTAGCCCCCGACGCCCTCCCGGAAGGTTAGGTGGCACCCACAGGCGCCACCGCGCCGGAGTCGGCCACGCCGACAGGGGTTTCCCCCGATCCCAACCCGCACCTCGGGCGCTCCGGATGTCGCCACCAAACCAACCACCACCCTGCGCCAACGCGGTCATGAGGCCTCCACGCCGTCTCACCACGGCACCGCGAAGTGAGGACAACACGGCGAAGAATCAGAGCCGGGACTAGGGCATTAGCACCATCGGCACGCGGGAGGGCCCCACCTCCACCGTCAGCGACGGTAGCCGTCCGGACGCAATAGCAGGAGCACACCAGGCCCGTAGGCCCACAGGCCCGGCCGAGCCCTCGTGGGCCTGTAAAGCTCCCGCCTTCACGCTGCTGCCGGCACGCCATCGGCGCCGACGCCCCATGTCCGAGCCGCTCCTCCTCCTCACCGCGCCGCATACAACGAGATCACGCCGGGGGGGGCGGCTCGCTAGGGCCCAGATGGGGCCCATCAGGCCCAAATCTGGGCCGGGGGCGTGTCGACGGCCACCCAGCACCGCCACGCCGTCCCGCCGCCAAGGAGCGGCGCCGTCACCACGCCTGCCGCCGGCCGCCGTCGCAGGGCCGCCGGACCGCAGCCAAGCCGGGCTGCACCGCCGCCGCCTCCCT